>NC_056730.1:183143528-183351028 GCF_019279795.1 Protopterus annectens | reverse complement strand
CTGTCTGCATAGCTCTCAACTGTGGGCCTATCTACATGATGGCCAGAGGATTGGCTATGTTTTCTGTGTCCACCACACAGGTCCTGTCTCAGATATATCACTGGCATTCTGTCTGTTGAGTACTGTCAGTACATGGCTACATCCATTTGTGTGTCTGACTTCATATTCCTGAATAAGGGTATGTTGCAACCAATCATGTACCACCAGCAACTTTCTCAGTGTATAACAACAATATTGCAAATATGGCCCTGTGTTCCAGCCTCTGTCTTCCACCTATATACCAGGCTTTGTCCATATGTCATGCAGTAAGAGGATGTTAAGTAGTGGTCTATCATTATGTCATGCTGGCATTCCTACCACATTTCCAGTGATGTTGTGGACCCCACACATATTGTGGGGTAGGGTCCATATGGGTTCAGGCGCCTAGGCAGTGAGACATTTCCCTGTGGTACATTTGACTGGGGCACATGGCAGAAGTGACAGTCAGCTGCAGAGAAATATGGCTGTTTGCAAATTCCCTGTGGGCAAAGAGAAGCACATACTGCCATGCCCACAGCTTTAATAACCAAATGCATGGGGGCAAAAGAAGTAACGAGTGTTGTGCTCAGTGTAGAGTACATACTTATGTAACTACAACATGTAGAAGTGTGCTACAGCATGGAGGAAATCCCGCAGGCTACTGCAGTCACATTTATGCTCCAGTATGCGTTTTAGGCAATACTCCCTAGACAATGTAAAGGGGGTAATGGTCCACAAACACCAATTATAAAGGTACTGCACATTGTGCACTGCATTTGTACTGCCACTCACATGCCCTCAGGTCAGCCTGCTGCGGATGCCTGCCATATTGCCTGCTGTCGCATGTTCCCTAGGGGGCCATGGACATTGTTTTCCCCCTGTGACTTTGGTTCTTGAAGTTGTGGGCATGGCAACACATTCTTCTCTTTGCCCACAGGGAATTTGCAAACAGCCATATTTCTGTGCAGCTGATGGTCACTTCTGCCATGTGTCCCCAGTCAAATGAACCACGGGGAAATGTCTTGCTGTCTAGGTGCCTGAACCCGGTCCATATATATGTGGGCTACAGCTGGACAAAATGTCTGTGTCCTTGTACAGTCCAGAGGTCAGTGTATGTAACACTGTTATATGCCCCTGTAAGTCATTCTATGAGGGAGGGGTATGCACCATATATAACCTAGGCTGTTACAACATGTAAGGTATATGGTCATATATTTTCATACATTTCACCTTGTGAACAATGGTGGGCTGGTGATTACTGTCTTACAGACAGTTCTGTTTGTTAGTGTGATAGTGATGTTTTAAGTTAAGCATTGTTATGTAACAGATACAACTTTATTGCTACAACTTAATTCTTTTCCCCCTAGGAGTTGAGTACAGAGTATAATTGGAGGCTGCTGAACTACATCTGCATTACTTACTGTTGATTTATTCTTATCGTCTCGTCCAGTGTTTCTTTACTGTTGTACTACACGAAGGCCTTGGCCTGGACAGCAACATATGTTTTGCTTCCAGATTACTGTAGAAAAATTTTTGCTTGAGAGTTGCATTACTCAGTTAGTATGTATTTCAATCACCTAACAGCTATATGAAATGGCATATACAGCTGAAATAGTACACAAATAAGCATTTCTTATGTATGCAAACTTGTGTCTGGTGTCATATAATTTGACTTCTTTGTGGGTATATGTTTCATGCAATAATTGTCTTTTGTATGACAGAATCAAACACTGTCCATTTTAAAAGGTGGCAACTGCAGGAATACTGGCTGTTCAATATGCTGTGCACCCTCTAAATATGTATCTTCCTATACATATCTATGCATAATAATATATGTATATGTGTATGTGTATATATGTATATATATATATATATATATATATATATATACACACACACACACACATATATATATATATATATATATATATATATATATCTATATACATATATATATACATACATATATATATATATATATATATATATATATATATATATATATATATATATATATATATATATACACATATATGTGTGTGTGTATGTATCATTGGAATGTTTACTATTTCCACATTGTACATTCCCTATGGTAGACAGCCTGTTCTGTATGATATCTTATTGATACCAGCCTGACATCATACAGGTGGGATGGATTACTGTTAAACTTCTTGTGCGTATGTTGTGGAGGGTACTGGGTATGAGACTTGCAAGTGTTGGTATTGTGTTGCAAGGCAGATCTGTTTGGCTGTGGAGGAGGGGATGATATCAATAATTACAAGAGGTACTTAAACTGGGCCCCCTCACCCCCATTAATAATGCCTTTGGTCATATATGCATTTGTTGTGTTCTCATATATATATATATATATATATATATATATATATATATATATATATATATTTATTTATTATTTACTATTTCTTACAGTGAGGATTGAACCATGAATAACTGTTCACAAAGCGAATGCTCTGACCACTACACTATTGCAGTACTGCTTCTCCTGAATGTATCTTGCTATTTACCTTCTTGTGCCATTTAAGCTACAGTAAGCATAGCTAAGCAATGAGTAAACCCACACAGCACTGGTTAAATTTAATCTGTTTGATAAAAAAACATTTTAGTGTTATTTTCTCTAGGAAGAGACAGGTTTCACTTATTGCTGTGGATTTCTGCACATTTGACAGACATCTTAGCATGTTTCAGTTGCTATGAGCATAGGGTTTTCCTGGGAAGTGGGGCTTTGACCTTTGCAATGGCTGAGGGTGTGTTTTGTCCTGCAACATGTCATGTTTTTACACTAACAGTCCCACTTTGGGCATTTGAAAAGGTGGCAACCCCCTATGACCATTCTCACTCATTGTAATTGCCGAATGGCAATTCTTGAGTGCAGGGGCATGTATATTGTGAGAGATCTGTTCTCAGACACACCCCTTGCACTCGTCCATGCTACAGAGATTGTTAGTGGAAGTCAGCATCAAAACCAGAGCTATGTGTTAGAATACAGCAACACAAACACTGAATTATTATGCTGCCCCTGAATAAACACTTCAAGTATGAAGCAAGAAAAAATGCAATCAGAAGAGGAAAGATCAGGGCTAAATGAAGAATAAAACAATTTAAGAAGAGATATTCATTAATGGTTTAAGACAAAGTAGGAACTCCAATAACATGAAGGGGCAGTGGGCAGCAGATGCATTAAAATAAGCAACTTTTACTGAGGCGATAGGTGGGCACTACTGTTTTTTCTATTTTACTGCATATTTTTGTTTTTTGAGGATATTATGCATGCTATTCATTCATACATTAGATCAACAACAGTTTCCAAAACAAATACCATACAGAGAAATTGAAAACACAATCTCCTTTAAAATCTACCTAAAACATTAGTTCACTGACAGATGGCTGTGCTCATGCGGCACCCACAGCCAATCCATCCCACCTTAACATCTACCTACCTGCTCTGTTTCCATACTTTTTCTTTGCTTTCCAAGGCAATCGCTTCTGCTTTTCTTCTAAGCTCACCTTCACACAACTGATTACCCACTCCCCTTTTTCATTCTTCTCCTACCACCTCCTTAGTCTTCAACTTTCTTCTCGTATCACTTTATCTCCCCACTCACTACTTTTCCTCCTCTCTCATCTATCCTTTTGTTCCTGTTCTTCTTATTGTCCAATGCCCTTGTATCTCACAACTCATATAAGGCAGCCAAAACCATGTTCAATGGATATAGAAATTATGTTGACTATTTAATTATTTAACATTTGTTTATTTATTTAACATTTGTTTACCAGGAAAGTCCAACTTGGAACAAAGCCAATTTTCAGTGGAGGCCTGGGGAGAAACACTCCAGATGCATGTCTGAAACGTGGGAGGAAACCCACACGAATGTAGGGAGGACATGCAGACTCCACACAGTAGGCACACCAGCTGAGAATTGAACCAGAGAACATCTTGCTGTAAGGTGACAACGCTACAGCTGCACCACTGCACTGTCCTCGCATAAGATTACTTATCTGACTGTATCATGTACTTGTTTGTATACTAAACTCTCCTGATTTTCTGACCGCATTTGCTGTTATATCATGCATCTCATTGTTTTATTTTTAGTCTCCTGCTAAATTATCAAATTTGTAATGTCTTTGGAGCTTTTCCCCTCAGGCATACACTGAAAAGGGGCATCTCTTTTTCATTTCCAGTTGGACTATCCTAGTAAACAAATCTAATAAATAAATAAATTCAGAATCTATATTATCTAACTACATTAAGGCAGATTTGTAGATTCTAAATGACAGTTTGTATTTAGTAATTTTCAATGAGTATTGAAAATTAACAGATTTCATCTTTAGTTTATATTTGATCAAAACCCATTCACACATGAAAGGCATAGAAATTAAATTCAGAACTAAAAATAAAGGAAAGTTACCGAAGGGATTCAGCCAATAATTCTAAAGAAGTAAGAGAAGAGCTAGCAATTCTGTTTATTAATGTTGCTCTAGCATATCATAGGCAGCTCTAGGGTCCTCTGTTTAACCATGACCTCTGGTCCATTGGAGTGGTGTTTGCATTTTTCCTCATAACTGCATGGGTTTCTCCAGCCATTCTAGTTCCACTATCGAAAAAAATCATGCTGGATGGTTGACTACAATAAATTGTCCACATATACTGAATTTACCTTACCATTTTAGAACAGCTTGTGGCTAAAAAGGATCTGAGAAAGACCAGTTTAATTACATGGTTAACAAGTAAATAAATAGATCAATCAATCAATCAGTCAATCAATCAATCAATAAATAAAATAGAAATTACAAATTAGTCAACATAACCTCTCTAACATGAAAATGATGAATTATTTCTGTAAGAAAGAACTGCTGAAAACATAGACACAATTGGAGTACAGAATTCAAAGCAGAATGACTTACTTAAAGGAAGTTTATGTTAAGCTGACACTGTGCCATAGGAGAATGGAGCCTGACTGTGATCCATACAATCTGGGTTAGATTAGCAGCATGGGGGAGGGGGGTTAAATTTGTGAGGAGAGAGAGAAGAATGATGAAGCTGATACTGCAGACCTGTCTGAGGGGTAAAGGTTAGGGACTTGTGTGTCTTTATAACCCTTCACAGAGATGCTTACAAAAGGGTGGGCCCTTGGGTGACAATCTTACATGAGAGTGAGTTTAATCTTGTCCTGGCAGTTGGCTGTGAGCAGCTCTAGGTCCTGTAGCAGAGGGTTTGGTTCCCTCAGCCCTCATTTACCTACTGTTTGACCTTGAGTAAATCATGTAAAAAGACATTGCTCTTGGTTCACCCCTGAAAAAGAGACTGCATCCAGTGGGCCTACTTGGTTAGCAAAAGGATATTATTATTATTATTATTATTATTATTATTATTATTATTATTATTATTATTAATGTGGAAGTATGTGACAAAGTCCTTATACCTTCCTATTGCATGAACACGCCCTGAGCTGCATTAGCTATGATTAGGAGACTGGTAATGTTTAAAGACAAGCCTTTGATTTCTTACCAATCAACAAGCAACGGAGAAAAAACTGCACTAAACAAGTTAATGTTAGGCAAATATAATCAAGTTCTTCACATGGATTGCAAAACATTGGACATATACTTCAGAAAAAAATAATATTGGCATTAAGCAACTTTGGAATGTGTTGCAGAGCTTTAG
The DNA here is from genome assembly GCF_019279795.1 of Protopterus annectens. Lineage (NCBI taxonomy): Eukaryota > Metazoa > Chordata > Ceratodontiformes > Protopteridae > Protopterus > Protopterus annectens. Next base: position 183,345,327 of record NC_056730.1, on the reverse strand, counting down.
TCTGGGTAAAAAGCTGGCTGCACAATAGAAAACAGGAAGCAGCCCTAAACAATACATATGATGAAAAAATTAGTTAATATTTTTGCAGATGTCAGACTGGTCATCCTTACTGTCTAAATGACACTGCAGAAGGAATAAGTCAAGAAAAATAAAAAGTGGAAAGATCAGCAAGAGAATTTATGATATGGCCTGGATGAAAAGGATGAAAAAAATTGTAATAATTAAGTGTGTTTTGACTGAGATCCAATAAAATAGCAAAAAGGGGTATGATCATACACCTTAGATAAAATGTTGGGAAAGGGTACATAGTAAGGGCTGAAGAAGTATTTTGTCTAAGTATAAAGAGTTGTCTGGTTAATTGTATCAGATTAAAAAAGTAGAAACCAACAGCTCCTTTGTAATATAATTACAAGTACCTTTCATCACATTTTTGTCTTTTTTATTTTAATGTACATTGTCTATAGTCAGTAATTATCTTCTCAACCAAATTTGTAAACTAATTTAGTCAATCGTTTTGAAGCTTTTCCTGTTAAGTCAATAATTATGTTTTCACCACAATCAGTAAAGCAATTTGGTTAATTTATTTGAAACTTTTCATGTTTTAAACAGATTTTCATGATGAGTTTTGTTCCTTTAATTCTCTCTCACATTTTCTCCTTTACATGTGACTCTGAATAGTAAAATGCATGTATTTTATTTATTTGTTTGCCTTTGCTAACCTGGGTAGAGCCCTCATCCTCATGGATCCCTTTCAGACTCAACCCAGGAGCATTGTCTGGTTAAGTGACTTGCTCAAAGTCATACAGCAGGCAAATGGAGACTGGGAGATTCAAACCTTGTACTAAATAAAACCGCTCACAGACTTTATCATCTGGCTTAATCTCAGTAACAGAGCATGAATTAATTAATGAATTGTCTCTCTGCCAGTATTAAATTTCCCATCCCTGTCAATCATAAAAAAAATCAAATTGTCTAGAAACCCATAATTGCAGTTCTTTGTTTTATGGACTTCTCTCAAAAATATAGACCAAATTATATCATACTTGCTACATAATAACTGTGCTCTCTTCCATGTTCTAGAATTTCAGTTTTTGTCAGAACACTGTATAAAATGCTTCTTCTGTATACAGGCCACTCTCTCAAAAAGTGCATTACTGTGTGCAGCATCATTGGGTACACATAGTTGAACAGCACTGATATCATAGACTAATTCAGAAAAGCAGTAATGGAAACATAATGCAGCCTTACAGACCCTAACCCTAATGTATATCTATACTTAACCCTATACCTAAACCTAACCCTAAACCAAAACATAATACTGAGCCTAAATCTAATCATACCCAGCCCAGATCTTAACTGTAACCTTTATGTTCCTGACTTGTGCATGTACTACAGAATGACATTTCATAAACTAACCTTTCATTCCCTTGTGACACTTAAACCAAACATGATTAAATAGTGTCAGTGAAATAGCTTTTACTATGTTGTCTTTCATCTGTACAACTCTGATTTCATCCTCTTGTAGGTTTTCTTACTTTTTGATGTAATCCAGCTTTAACCGTGATATCTAGTGTGACGTCCCTCCTCTGGACCAGTAATCAAGGAGTTTCAATCCTCACCACTGACACCGGTGGGGAACATTCACTTAGAACAAAAATAGTTACACACAGTAATTTCTGACACAGGTCTCTGCACCAAGCACAATTTCTCTTAAGAGAACAATGGGGAGCACACTCCAGTCCTAGGGCTAGATTTCCTCTCCAGGCCCCAAATAAGATTCCACCTTTCTCTCTGCAGAAATTACTGCTGCTGGAACACTGCTACCCCTTCCACTGAGGTGTCAGTCCGAGCCTCACTGAGGAGATCAGTCACCAGATCCCACTCAGACTCCTTCTGCCATCCACCACAAATACTTAGCACAAGGGCATTCCTATCATGGTAAGGCTTCATCATGTTAACATGATACAGTTTGTGCCCCTGCCGCCTGCCTAGCAGTTCTACCATGTAGTTAACATCACTGACCTTCCTTATCACTTTGTAGGGTTCCTTCCAAGCTGCCTGTGTCTGACAGGAATGAGAACCATAACCTGTTGTCTCACAGCGTACTCTCTAACTTGAGCATTATCGTCATACCAGACCTTTTTCTGCTGTTGGGCTCCTGCCAGGTTCTTTGGGGGCCAAGCCCATGAGTTCCCTAAGCCTCGTCCTGAGGTCTAGAACATATGCCACAACAGACTTCTTGTCAGATTTACACTAACTCTTCCACTCATCACAAATCAAATGCTAGGGCGCCCTCACCCTATGCCCATACAGCAGCTCAAAGGATGAAAAACATGTGGATTCCTGGGGCACATCTCTGTATGCAAACAGCAGAGGGGGCAAAGATTTATCCTACTCTCTCTCTTAAACTGGTCTGCAAATGCCCTTAGCATGGTCTTTAGTGTAGGGTTTAACCTCTCCACAAGACCATTACTCTGGGGGTGTTATGGAGTGGCCTTTAGGTGCTTCACCCCATAGCACTCCCACAGACAAGCCAGCAGGTCTGACATGAAATTGGCACCTTTGTCAGTCAATATTCCTCTCAGGAAAACCTACCCTGTTGAAAATATCTAACAAAGCATTTGCCACCTTCTCTGTCTCGATGGAAGACAGAGCCACAGCATCAGGGTATCTAGTAGCATAATCTACTGCTACAAGGATATATTTCTTCCCTATGGAACTTGGGGTACTCAGAGGCCCTACAATATCCATAGCTACCCTCTGAAATGGCTGCTCAGTTACAGGCAAAGGGATCAAAGGAGCTTTGACATTGTCTCCTGCCTTGCCTACTTTTTGTCACTGCTCACAGTTTCTGCAGTACCGTGTTATGTCCCTTGCAATCTCAGGCCAATAAAAGTTCTACATAATACATCTCTTGGTATGCTTTATGCCCATATGACCTACAAAAGGAATGTCATGGGCTATGGCTAGAAGTGCCAGATGGTAGGCTCTGGGCACTACCAACTGCTGTATTACCTCACTGTCTAGCCCTCCCTCAGGGGTACACTCTCTGTACAGTAACCCTTTGTTCTAGTGTACAGACTTCTCTTTTCTTTGAGAATCAGATGCCTCCTTGGCTACCTCCCTCAAGCCTCATAATGTAGGGTTCAAGAGCTGAACCTGTCTCAGCTCTACCTTTGTGACCCTTCCCAGCTCCCCTTCCACAGGAAGTCTGGTATCTTCCAACAGTGGTGCCTCACTGCCAGCCTGGGTACTACCACTTACCTCTGCTTTTGCAGTCACCCTGTCCAAGGGAGCATCAGTACTTATCAGCAGCTGTGGCTCACCTCCAGGCTCACTGCTACATGGTAGATCTCTCCCTGAAATAGCCACATCACCAACCCTGACTTCAGGTGTTGGGTCTGTCTGGGTCTCCCCCAGGCTACCACATGCCTGTCTCCAAGCCTGACTGCATGTAACTGCATGCACACAAGGTGCTGCATTATCAAAATAATTCCCTATCAAGATATCTACAGGGATATCCTCAAACAGACCTACTTGCTTGCTTCCTTTTCCACCCTACCAGTCAAGGTGAACCCTGGCCAAAGGTATTTGGAATGGAGGCCCTCCTAAAGTTCTGACTGGAGTGGACTGCCCAAGCAAGTACTGGTCCTCTTTAACCATTGCAGGCTTCGTAATGGTTATGTCAGAGGCTGTGTCTCTCTAAGCAGGGTTTTTTTCCATCTACTAAGATAGGATACAAACTCTGGTAATAGTTTGGTACCCTTGTTATCTCCAGACAACTTACCACTGCCATGCTGTTATTCTCAACCACTGGCTCCCTCACTTTTAGTTCCTCACCTTGCTTCAGTGGGCATTTGTATTCTACATGGCCTCTCTTGAACTAGTGGCTTCTCCTGTTCCTGGTTGACTCTGCTCAGGTGGTTTAGAGTGCCCATGATGGGTTTCCTTATATCCATGTCCAGCACTGGGTATCCCCTTCTTGTGCAGTGGAACCCTGCTTGCTAAGTAGAGATCCCCTTTTCTCCCCAGCTCATCTGCAGAGTTACACTCCCTGTCTGCCAACCAATTCTCATGTCCTCAGGCAAAGTGCTAAGGGCTTGTTCCCTCACCAAAAAGTCTGCCAACCTTTCAAAAGTGGTGACTTGACACCCACTCACCCACCTATGAAAATAAGTGCCTAACGCAGTGATATAATCACATACACTTTCATCTGTCTTACATCTATGCTCATGGAACTTAACCTAAAACATTCCAGTAAACATTGTTTAACCTTATCCTAATTTAAACAATCAGCATCAGACAAATTAGAAACAGCAGTTGCAGTTTTACCATGGAGTAAGAAGGTCAGGAATCATACCCATAGCCCTTGGTCAACATTATACTGTTTACATATTCTTTCAAATATATGAATAAAACTATCAAAATTATCACCTTCTTTATAGTGTGGAAGAAATTTGCCAACCTTTGTTGCTTCTGTAATTCGGTTATTCCCTTCTCCATTACCTCTATGTTCTTCTCTAAGAGTCGGCATGTCCTCTCATGTTGACTCTACTTCTCATTTTCTTCACCCTCCAAATGCCGCAGTATCTCATTTTGTATCTCATTTTCTTTGACCTCTGAATGCTGCAGTTTCTCTGTGATTCTAATTCCATGCATTTTGCCTTCAGTTCAAGCTTCTTTAACTCCAGACAGGTTTTTAAATCTTCTGAGGAAAAGGTGAACTTTCCTGTTTCAGAGGGCTGCACATCCCCTTCGCCAGACTGGTTGTCCTCCTGGTTGCTGGTCTGTGCTGCAGCTGCGACTAAGGCTGAAATAATTTCCTCTTTAGTGAGGTTGGGATGCACCAGTCCTTTGGATTTGCATACCTTAGCCATATGGTTCACTGTGAGCTTGCCATAATCCTCTATTGACACCTTTACCTGCTTTTTGTAGATCAGAGTGTGTGTTGTGACTTTAAGAAGCATTTCAAAATGAGGGTACGTGTGTATAAATAGAAAGCATGTGCAGGAAGCAGTGCCATTTTGAGTGAACACCCAGAGTGTTAACATACATGAGTGCAGCAGTCAGTCTGTTTATAAGTTTATTTAAGTTACTAAGCCTCAGTCCTGATGTGTTTGCATGTAATAAAGGTGCTTGAACCAAACCCGCAACCATTCGTCTGTTTTATCCTGACTGGACGAGTGACATGGTGTCAGATGGGGCATGTGTCAGAGGTGGCATGTCTGAGCGGCATGGTGTCAGAACCAGGATGTCTGAGCAACAAGAAGCCAGAACTCAAGCCATGAGGGGCACAGTTACAAATGGAGGTATATAGAGGAATGAATTGTCCCAACCTGCTCAAACGATTGAAAAAAGGTCAGAAATGAATTTCAGGTAATTGAAACTTGCATAAATTATTTATTTTGTAAAGAAAATGGTACAAAACATTCGCAAAAGATAAAACACATTATTAATCAAACAAAAAGCACAAAACGTACTACTGATTAAATGAAATTTATCAAACCGCGATATTTGATAAAATTATTCAAAATACTTATGAGAGCATTCAGAATTACTTTTGATTTTTATAATGACCATGTTAAAAGTAAAATAAGCACAAGAAAAGTATACCAACTACGAGCATAATGAGTGCAATAAAAGGGCAAAATGAGAATGGAAAAGCAAAGTGACTGCATTTTTTTTGTAAACAGCCATATTTTTCAGTATGACCTACCATTTCACATTGACTAAGGGGGGATTCAGTAATCCTCCATGCAGGATGAACGAAGCCCTACTCGGAGATGGCTGTCTAAGAGTATGACGTCAGCGCATCATGCATATGCATGAGGGCATGCTGACTCAACTCCCTGGCTAACACAGAGTGTGTAGGAGTGCAGGGGGCGTGTCAGACTGCCGAGCAGTCCAAATATCCATGCCCCTGCAAGTGCCTAACTCTGCAAATGTCAGCAGATATGAGTGAGTCCGCTCAAATGTGTATACCCCCAACACTACACTCCCCTACATGAAAAAGCCCTGTACAAATGAAATAAAATGTAAAACAAATTTTTTTTTTATTCACCATATAGCTGCCCGTATTTGCACGTGTGTGCAAGGGTGTGCCCATTGCTTAGCTACAGTTAGCAGTTTAGACATCGAAGAGGATAATAAACCACTTATATGCAAATTAAGCCAAATAGCAATAGCATAGTGGTAGAGCCATGGCACAAAGAGGAGGCATTCCCGGTTCGAGTCCCACCACTCCCCTCTCCATTTTATGCTGGAAATCCGTGCATTAAAATAATTCCTGACATTTAGCTTTTAAATTATATTAAAATGCATCGAAATGGCTTATGTAGTAGTGATCGATATTTTAAATATATATAAGAAAGTGAAATGGTCATGCATACTAATGAATGCATAAGTAACCTATGTTAAGCAAAGTGAAGCACTGCTAAGCAGCGTTTACCAATAGTAAGCACATTTAAGAATAATTGCCCATAGCTAAGCACTGGTTTAACTAGCACAATAGCTTTGCGCGGAGCTGCGCATCGCACCAACGAGCGCAAACCAAACATGTTTGTGCGAAGCTGCATACTGCGCTAACTAGCACAACGTCGGGCAGCATTGGGCAACATCGGTAAACGTAGAGTAACGTTGGGCAAAGTTGAGCAAAGTCGGCTAAACCCAGCCACACCCCCTACTGGTCAGGCCAGTAGTAAAATAAAAAAGCAATGACAGGTTTCGATCCCGGGATAGTGTGCACCATAATCACAGTACTAATCCACTAAGCCATGACAGCATTTGATGTTCATGGACTGTCAACACACATATACATATGAATCAAAGTTTACCCAGTGCTAAGCAGGTGTGCACTCAGTTGAGAACTTTCAAATCTGACCAATCACAAATAAGTGTGGGAAATGAGGCATATTTAAGCTCCATAGGTGGGAATACCCGCCATAACTGGTTGTAGCTCCCATCTGCAGGCAGCAATGGCTGGTGTTGGAGAGGGCTCTCGCTTCTGAGCGCAACAGTGGAGCATTGAGGAGTCAAATCTGATGGTTTGGCTCCTTGTCCATTGTCATGATGCTAGACTCCTGCAGGGCCAGTTCCAGGGCATGGAATACAAAGCAGAGGCCTGGAACCATCTCGCACATGAACTCACCAGTGCCACAGGCGTCCCTCAGATTGGTGAGCAGGTTAGACATCACCATGCAGACCTGAAGAGATGCAAGCAGGACCTACTGAACCAATGGATACAGGAGGCCCGTGGGATGCAAAATGCCCCAATTCTGAGTAGGTAGCCATGGACTGAAGTATGCAAAAATTGCTAGTGTAGTCGATAGTATGGATAGGTATATGTCTCAATATCACTTAATTTACTTCACAGCTGCAGGTGTCTGTGCTGCGAATCAGCAAGCCTATGCAGATAGGCTGCTAAGGCTGCGCCACCAGACAGGTTAGTAATTTTTCTGCATGTACTGTTATATAAAATAAGTGAGAGAGCCTGGTTAAAAGTGTCTCAGCCCAATAATAAAGGTATAATAAGACTTGAATAACCACTCTGCATGAACTGTTATGTAAAATAAGTGAGAGAGTCTGAAAAAGAGTGTTGTAACCCATTAAGAAAGGTATAATAAGTCCTGAATTATTTCTCTGCATGTATTGTTATATAGAATAAGTGAGACAGCCAGAAAAAGAGTGTTGTAAACCATAAATGAAGGTATAATACATCCTGAATAAGATGTCTGCATGTACTGTAATAACAAATAAATGAGAGAGCCACTAGAAAAGTTGTTGTTGTTGTGTCTTTTGGCTTTTCCCGGTTAGGGGTCGCCACAGCGGAACTCCGGTCAGCTAATGATTGGCAGTTGATTTTTACGTGCTGAATTGCCAGCCCTAATGCACAACCTTCAACGAAGGTATGCCGATTCACGCATGTCTCCACGCAGAAGACGATCTAGCTGAGAGTCAAACCGGTCAGCATCTTACTGTGAGGCGACAATGCTACCGCAGTACCGAGCCACTAGAAAAGTGTGTAATGTAATTAATAAAGGTATAACTTCTGTAGTGTGTCCGTGTCACTTTCTTTGAAATGTTGATGTACTCTTGCAGTATAGAAATAGTAGTGTTGTATTAAAAGCTGTCAACCCACACTTGGGTAGGCCCATAGAAAGAGTACAGAGGGAGTGCCAGTATCTCTTAAGCATATATACAGTCCTCAACTGTAGTTTCAAGCCTGGCATGTATAGGTAAATCTGGCACATGAGTAGCTTGTAATTGTGTGCACTGGAAATGTCAGTGTGCTGCTATAGGGGGCTGTTAAAATATAACTGATAATGTCACCTGAACACATCCCGATATGTAGACACCAGTATCTCTTAAGCATATATACAGTCCTCACCTGTAGTTTCAAGCCTGGCATGTATAGGTAAATCTGGCACATGAGTAGCTTGTAATTGTGTGCACTGGAAATGTCAGTGTGCTGCTATAGGGGGCTGTTAAAATATAACTGATAATGTCACCTGAACACATCCCGATATGTAGACATAGGAATATAAATGAAATATATAAATACGTAGCTGTAACATCTGCATCCTGGACAGTTCTTATAACAGATCCAGGTCAGCTACATAAGGAACTAGCAAAACACATCCCACAACGTAATGGACATTGCCTAGTGTAATACTACATGTAGGGGATATATACCTGCAGTCAATAGGAATGTTGTGTAAACTATAAGTTCATATAAGTTGTTAATGGAGGTATCTTTTTACACCCTACTGTATGTGCATAAACAATGCAATTCCACACCTCAATGGGTATGTGTAATCTTAAAACATTTGTTGGGACATATGTCCTATTGGTTTATAAATATCTGCATAACTTTGATGCATGTGCCCTGTTGAAACACCACAGTCTTGGTGGCCTGTTGCCACCATTCATTCCTGCATGCTGTTGGAATGTCCACTGTTGTTCAATATATGCATGTGTTATGCTTGCTGTTCAACTGTTGGAACTCTGGTGTGTTGGGTTAATGGGAATATTACTGCATGCTATTACAACTAATTTGGAATGCTGTTGGCTATATTGTCATTAAATTCACCTAAACACAGAACGTATGGGAAGGCCAGTCCCAGCGGACCCACCTGTCCCACCTCAGCTGGCGATGGCACCTGGCACCAGCAGGTCGGGTGCCCAGCCCGGGACCTCCTCCTCCATTGGCCCTGTGCCTCCTTCGGGTGGAAGCACTGCAGGGGATGGGGCTCATTCCCCCCATGCAAGCATGGCCAGAGGAGGGCCACCTGTCACCCTCCAAACGGTCCGGGCTGTGGTGCGTAGGGAGATCCAGCGTTCAGTCGCTGATCCCCTATGCCAGCTCGAGGCAAGAGTGGCGCAACTCATGGGTGAGCCTGCCCCTCCTACACAGCCCCAGCACAGCCACCCTCTGGGCTGTGAAGGTGCAGTGGTGACTTCCCATGGGTGGGGATCTCAGTTCCACTGTTACCATCTGTGGGCTCATGGGCTTGCGATTTCCAAACATCCTTCCCCGTCAATTGTGTTCACCCACCCCATGTGTCATATTCCACGCCTGTATGCATCTTGTTTGTCTTGTCTGTTTACCTCCCCAACCTACCTCCCAAAACATACCTATTTCCCCTACCCCCACATTCCACTCTCACCTGAAAAAAAAATGGGCAATCTGCTCCCACAAAAAAATTACGCCCCATACATAGCTGCCCATTTTGCACAGATGTCCACTGGACACAGAAACTGAAATTCAATTGGCAGTACAACATACTTTGTTGTCCTCACCCCTCTCACAGGGTTGGAAGGTTTCAAAATTCCCTCCAAATTACTAGTATATGCACAGCTGTTGCTGTTAAAGAAATGGGCAGCTATGGACCTTCCCTACACCCATCCTGCACATCCTGAGCTGTTTTCCCTACTGTCTTTCCCTCTTTGTACCCCTTTTTCACCACTTTCCTATCTCCCCATTTTCTTTTCTTTCAAAGAAATGAGCGTGGGGATTAGTGGGGGTAAGCACTTTTAAGCAGTGGTTAGCGGGTTTATGCAAGTGTGCACCTGTGTGCACTTAGCTAAGTATTGCTAAGCATCGCGCAAACCCACGCAAACCTGCTTACAACTGCTTAAAAGTGCCTTAGTCACCCTGCATATGAGGGGCCTTGTTCTGCTCAGCAGCAAAATAAAACACCACTGTCAGTCTCAAACCCCGGACCTTGGACACACTAGACTGCATGAAGTACCACTAGGCCACAGTAGATATACAGCAGGATGTTGCTGAAATATGTATATCATGCATCAGAATGTGTGAATGTAAAGGAAAGATAGGAATGCCATAACACAAAACCTGTTCTGTGGAACTTTACCAGCAGTTGGTGTGGAATTCCATTACATGACTGTGATAACAGAACCAGCCATTCTAGCAGTAAATACTGTTACAGTAGCACTTCACAACCCCCACACAGTATCATAGCAGGACAATCCCCACCCAAATGTATAAAATACCAGTGTGTTCAAGGCACAGCAAGGAAGTACGTAGGCATACTCAGTACTGGAATTGTCCAGTTTCATGAGCATCCTGTGATAATGTCAACAAAATAAAAAGCACAAACAGTGTTGAAGTGAGTACATTAATATCCACAGTATAGCTGTTCCCAACAGTTCATGTGCCAAATGAAAACATCTCAATAACTACATATGTATGGCAGCTAATTGTGGATGTTGTAAAGAAACTCCATACTCCCATGTATCTTGTGTTAGCATTTCTAGGGGTGAGTACAATTCTACACTGTCAACTGTCCACTGGAAGAGGCAACATTCAGGTCTGAGTACAACATACAAATAACTGGCTACACCCTTAGCAACAGTTAAAAGAAGTATACCAACCTTCTGAGTTACACAACAGTGTCCAGAGCAAACAAGCATGGTCCCCACTCTGGAATTCTGAAAGGGCTATGCCTACCTGACCTAGCAATTTATAGCACTGGGTTGCTATGACAGTGAGTACTACAAGTACCACACAGCAGACTGCATGCAATTTCCAAATGGTGGCCACCAATTGGTACAGAGGCCATCACATGCACATGTGCAGATACCTATAAAAGCAGTCTGTACTTGCTGTCCACACATACAATCATTCCATTGCAGGTACGGAGGGAGAGAGAGAGAGAGAGAAAAAAAAAAAAAAAAAAAAGGTGATGTAAAGTAAAGAAATATAACAAAAGGAATATATTGAAAAAAAACAGTATACTAACAAAAGAAATTATATTGAAAGAATATATTGAAAATAAACTATATTGAAAAATATCATTGAAATAAAATATATTGAAAAAAATTGAAAGATAAATATATAGAAAAAAAACTGAACAAAAAATATATTGAAAAAAAATTGAAAACCAATATATTCTGAAATATAAATCTATTAAAAAACATCTTGAACAGTAAAAGAGATATTGAAAGCAAAACGTATATTGCTAAAAGAAGTATACCAGGATATACAGCAACATATACGAACACATACAAAGGAAAGGTATGTAACACCTATGTATTTACTGGAATGTAGTAGATGTTTATGAAGAGTACTCTATATAGTTTGAATCATCCATATGTGGTAGCAGTACGTATCAATGCAAAGATGCCTTGCATAACCACTGGCATGGGGAAATGAGTGTGTTGCTGTGTGCAATGGGATGTGATGGTGACATATGTAGTTCAGCATTAAATGTCAAACATCTGATCCATGTTATCTGTGTTCTGTACAGTAGTGTGTACAATGTCTGTTTGGGGTAGTAGCTCATACAGTTATGCAAACATGGATGTGACAGAGTAACAAATGCATGATAGTCATATTAATGTGTAGCTTAGCATTGGCAACAGCTGTACCAGGCTAGTACGCTAATTCAGCATTACTAGCTATGTATACACCATCTAATATTACTGTGTGCTCACATGTGACACCTGTTCATGTTGCAGCAAGGCCCAACAGGTCAGCCGTGAAGTACATGTACTTACAACAGTGTGGTCTTTGTGTGTGTATGGCACACACATACGGAGAGATCTGTCTGTGTCAAATATATTAGCATCTGTACATGTGCATTGAGCAAGGGAAATACTGCAACTGTTTGTGAAAGGTGGATGTATATATATATATATATATATATATATATATATATATATATATATATATATATATATATATATGTTGTTGAAGGTTGTTATGTGCATATTTATATGTAGATTGTAGTGTGTGGCAGACCAGACAGCATACAGTACTGGTAAATGACATGTGGTGGTTAAACGCTGTGGGTATGGCTCATCAGGTTTGCAGTGTTGCAGCCAGTGAGGCCTGCTAAAGCTACATGGGCTGAGAACACCTTCAACACATTCTGCACAACACTGTGCAATGTTATGACATAACTGTATACATCACAACCTTCCCCTACTTGATATACCTACCATGACAGGTGGACTGTATATGTGCCTATATGCATATCTATATGTACAGCAATGGATGTTCATATGTATGTGTGTATATATATATATATATATATATACATATATATATATATATATATATATATATATATATATATATATATATATATATATATATAGAGAGAGAGAGAGAGAGTCAGGGTCATAATTACTGCAACAGATGCCTGGTGACAAAGCCATGGACTCAAGCTCAATGTTGACACTGTATTGGCATCCCTCCTTGCAAAGACTCAGTACCCATGAACTACCACATAGGTGGTAGTCTACCTAACACCGAATGTGTGATAAGAGACCATGGAACACAGGTGAACAGTAGTCTCCCTTTCGATAGTCACAGTGCCACACTAGTCATGTAATCTGTCTACATGGCACAAGTCATCACAAAAGGTGTGTCATCCATGGAAAAATAGGTCAGTGTTCCCCTCTACTCCACACACATAAAACCCAGTATAGAGTACAATGCCCCATGTGGTATGTACCTCACAAGACATCTACAGCAAGTGGAAAGGACACAGACATACCTCACAAAGAGTGATACCAGCGTCAAACAGATGCCCTATGCAGACCGTCCCACAAACCCACAACTAGACTGTGTCGCATACCGCCTACCCAGAGGTGACCTCTGCCTGACATACTAAGCTATGTCAAACCCAGATCTGTTGGACATGCTCCACGTAAACAGATCACAATCTGTATGAGCTACACGCTCTAAGGACCCAAACCCTTTGACCACAATAAACAGCACATGCTGGAGGGATAGATTCCTATCTCAGAGACATCCCATATTCTGGAACTAACCAACTATCCATAGCAAACAAAAATCCTGATTAGCAGTCATCATAAATAATCCTGAAGATTGTATGGGAGATAGTGAATACACCCAGGCAATCACCTCAGTGTCTCTGCTTGACTGGGCCATGTGTAATTTAAATACCTGTGTGTCAGAGGCCAGGGTAGCGTATGGCTAGAGTTCTATAGGCCCTAGGGCCAATAGCCTCTTACCTACCTATGAAGTGATACACACCCACATGTACCTGTTGTAATAATCGATATGTGAGGTTGACTAAGTGTGATGGTGACTGTGTTGGTGAATGTGTCAGAGTTCGGTATATGTGTGATAGCTTAGTGGCAAACTGTTTCAGTCATGGTATTATATGTCCTAGCTGTGATCCCAGCAAAAGATGTGTATGCAATTGGTAGGCAGAAAAAGCAGTATGCCATACGGTCTGACGTAGTCTCTTGTTGTCGACTGGGGTGCCCATTGTAGGCTAAAGCAGTACATGTATGCTTCTTGGGTGTTACTGCTGGTGACTCCAACTCCTGTATGAACTGTAGTACTATGTGAAGCTGTATGCATAAACAGCACAGTATGGTGTATGTGCACATTTATTGGAACCATTGTTATGTGTGCTCCCTGTAGTCCTCACAGATTACATACCTCAGGCATAAGGTCTGGTAACTACTGACACACAGTACTGTAAGGTACACAGGTAAAGGTCACCTGGGTTGCCATATCTTTGTGTCTGTTATGTATGTCTGCTGTGTGTGTGGGTATGCCTGTACCATGTCCTTGGTCATATGTGTGTTACAGGATATAACTGCGTATCTAGCAACATGGATAGTCTGGTACAGCAGTATGCCATCTATATCAACGAATGTGCACATATGTTAGGCAGGGGTTCGCCATCAACGACTAGTGTGGTATACTGGTAATACTGTCAGTGGACTTTACATTCATTGCAATGGATTACATATTCATGATGCATTAGCATGATATATACCTCCTGTGGCTAGGTGGTGCATTGTGTCACATACAGTGTGCCATGTACTGTTGTATAGTCTTACATACTGTTATAACTTTGTTGCTGTGCAAAACATGGTTTGATATATAGAGTGTGCCAGGCACTGTCAAGTATCTGTGTGTTGAGAACTGATATGTGGTATTGAAAGTGTGTATCTTCTGACAGCCAATAGGTTGCTATATATGGCAGTTAATTTATATCTGTACTTTAGAATGTTACGTGTGCCACATGACTTGCTCACACATATTGTTTAATTGTCTTCCAGGGTAATGTCCCACCACCGTAACCCAGCATATAGCACGGCCGAGGAGGAAGCGATCACAACGAGTCTGGTGCAGCACTATGCACTGCTGTTCTCCAGAACCAGCCAGGACCAGCATGAGCGGGCTGCTCTGTGGCAAGATCTTGTCTGTAGGGTAAATAACATAGGCATGCATAACCGGACATATGAGCAGGTACGCCATCACTGCAGTGATTTAATTAGACATGTCCAGCAGCATGCGTCTGATATCCGCAGACAACAGCTTGCCACAGGTGGGGGGGTAGCCATCCATCCCCCCCTCACCAGAGTGGAGGAGCTGCTCCTGAGCCAGGTGGCTCCTGGCCAACAACAACCACAACAATTGACATGCATCATCATGGAGGCCGGAGCCACCCAGCAAGCTGACATGGAGCGTGCAGGTAACATGGCATAGCTGTAGAATACGGTTACCTCTATTGGTAGAGCATGCTTATGTGAGATGTGTATTGTGTAGTTAGATGATGTGGTGCCTACTGTTGTGCAATACTAATAATTAGGAACATAATCTGTAGGCCTGTGACTGTCAACCGTTGTACTACTGTAAGATTGCAAACACACAGTAGCAATGCCACAGTTGTTGCCACTGACAAAGTGTCTGATATCCTTGTATGTCCCTCTGGTGTGACAGCAAGGCAGCAGAGCCATGCTGGTGAGTGTGTTATACCTTTAATATTGCTAATTAAATGTGCATGTCATAGGTGAGGTGTAGGCTATGTACAAGTAAAACACCTACGCATAATGCATGCTGTGCATGTTTGCTGTGAGACTATGCACATCCTAATAACGTGGGTAGCTGCCTAAAACACATACAATACACAGAGCATCCCACACAATTGTGGCAACACTGTAGTGGACATCGGATAGGCAGATTTGATACACATGCACACAACATACACACCTTTGTCATATGCAGTACACGTTAACATGCTACACATGGCGTATTCAGACACCTGCTGTAAGGTCACACTACAGTATCCCAAACCTCATTCACACAGCACACTTAATATACCTAAGGGGTAGATGCCTCACATGTGGCTGTGCAACACTCTTCAACACATAACACATTCATGTTAGGCAATGCCCCCTATTGGGCACCTCACAAACCCATGTAACAACTGGCCGTGAAATGGTGAATGTAGCCATGGTACTGCAGTTCAGGTACAGCATGCTATGTGCTGGTCTGGCACACATGAGTAGCCTTGAGTGACCACATGATGCTGCATGATGATGGCTCATGGTACTACACCCCATCCAGTTACAGTGGCCACAGTAATACACATATCATGAATTGCTATGCACCTTAATGTTGTGTGTGTGCAGACATATGCACCTATACGCAATATGCATAGCAATCCCCATTTGTAGAAAGTGACACACATATGTATTGTAATGCTATGGGGTGTATAGGTCACATGACACACATTGTGTATGTGTGATGTTTCATGTTGCAGTTGTGTGGTAGCATGCCATGTCATGGCTGGCACTGGCATGTTCACAATATGTCCTACACTCACCATAACCACTGTACAATGGCTATGTTGAGCAATGGTATTCCATCAGGTATACATGCACTAATCACCCTGTGTGTATACATAGCATGCATGTGCTACACCTGTGTCCACAATCATCTGCTAAAGACACAGATGCTCTAATCAGAAATGGATATCTATGTATACCTGTGACTGATGGTGCACAGGACATTACAGGGCTTTTAATACCTGCACAGCAATGTTGTGTCCATGTACACATTGCATTCCAGGGTGAGGCCATTCACTGAATAAAACACACATGCATCAAGGCCATGTATACTGTTATTAGCAATGGCTGTCTACACTCACACTGCATGCTGCTGAGCAACACATGTCCTGCATGCTGTCATGTTTGATATAAATGTTTGGCTTATGATACTGTACCCCAACATCACACGCTATTGAGTATGTTCGGGATTGCTGGTGGTGTGTGTGTGTGTGTCTGTACTAGTGAGGAGTGTATTTGTGTGCATGTGTGCATGTGTTCATGTGTTCATGGGTTCATGTGTTCTTGTGTGCATGTGTTCATGTATGCATGTGTGCATGTGTTCATGTGTGCATGTGTGCATATGTGCATGTGTTCATGTGTTCATGTGTGCATGTGTTCGTGTGTTCATGTGTGCATGTGTGCATGTGTGCATGTGTGCATGTGAGCATGTGCACTGACATCATGTGCAGGTCGTAAAGTTTGTTTCCTGTCTCCCTCTTACATGTGCTGATACTGGGCTGGTTCAATACAGCAGGGAAACTGATGTCACTGTGATAGTGACAATGATGATAGGTGTGTTGAGGCACAGGCATGTTTGCCAGGGTCTATCGCTGGGCCACCAATCGACACTACACAAGTGTCCTCCCCATCCATGCACACAGTCATACTGCCAATACATCCGTCATCAATGCCCTTAGCAGAGGGACAGCATACAGCCAGCATTGGCCAGGACAGTGTGGTATACATGGCACATGTGTCCCGACACAGCAGCCATTCCCAGATGTCTGGAAGGGTACCACATAGGCAGATGTCCAGGGATTCTCGTTGGAGCACTGCTGCCCATCATGCCACTGGCAGACGTGCCACAGGTCTAACTACCTCATGCATGTTCCAGGCTGTCATGGAGGCACAGGCATGTATGGAACGGTACACCAGACAGGGACTGAGGGCACAGAGGGCACAGAACACCGCCATCATAGACAGTATCCATGACCTAGATGGTGCCATCCACAATTACACTGAGGTCACCAATAGACATTGGGGAGAGACACTAGATGTCCTCCGCAATGTCATGTCAATGTGTCAGAACAGTGCAGGATGGTTGGGTCATCAACGTGGATGTATGCCAGCAACATCGCAGCTGGCAGTAGCCGCGGGCGTCCCTCAAGCAACAGCTGCTCCCGTAGTGCCAGTACCAGCCCCAGCAATGTTGGGGGTGGGCTGTCCATAGAACATCCTAGAAGACCATGTGCATGTGGCTCTGGACAGTCCCAGCAGGGACCTGGGTCCAGTGTACATCCATCTACCTCTGGGGATAGTACCCAGTCTGGCTTGGTACCTGATAGTGTCAGTAGTACCCCTGCCAGGCACAGGTACCGTATCCGTGGCCAGAGATGGTGATCTGTAAAGCTTTGCAGGTACAGTCTGTGGCTGTGCCACAAGTATCCGTATGTGGCAGCCACATGGTGGAACTGTGTACATGCAGACACACACACACGCACACAAAATCCACACACCTAGGGCTAACACATACCCACACACATTACATCAACATTGGCACATACCATTATTCTTGCCACACACACACACACACACACACACACACACACACACACACACACACACACACACACACACACATACAGGTTGATTGGATGGCTCACTGTAGGCCTCTGGCAGACCAACAACACACCCTGTGCATATGATGAAACCTGTGCCATCTCCTGTCATCTGTAACATCAATGCAGGAACAGGCTACCATGGTGTTGATGCACTGGGTGTCTTTATAGCAGTATAGCAATGCTAGCATGTTGTCAGCAGTATAGTGTAATGATATGCTTGACGTTGTAGCTGAGCAGGCATGATGCATTAAAGCTGTGATTGTCATTGTAATGTTGTTTACACCAGTGTTAGTTCCAATTGTATATCATCTGCCCACGTGCCACTTGGCTGATGTGTGCAGTATTGGCAGCATGTGTTAGAGAGTGGACAGTATGTGTGGGATGTGTGTAGCACATAATTGCAGGTGTACAGTTGTGGAAATGGTGGAGGTGCACTGTCTGCATGTACGTGCATAGTGGACACATGGCAGGGTGACATGCTCTGTATTACACAGTAACACTCCATAGTTTCTATTGGTGGCCAGTATGCATTGTACTACACACATTTTGTAACCTGACTACACATGTGTGTATGACATGGTTTGACACTGTGCTGTGGGTGATACTGTTACTATCTGTCATTGTTTTGCATTCTGGTAGTATACATGACTGCAACGGCCTGACCATAACCAATCGTTAGCTGATGTCCTGACAACTGACACACAGATGTAGGACACACAGCAACATTTGGATTCTTTAGGTACTATACTATGCCAGTAACCAGTGGTATTCAGCTGCACCCATTACTGAGACCAGTCCTGTTCGGAATATGGCTCTCTTAGGTACAAGCAATCACAGTAGAGATATGTCTGTCCACGTGTGCTAATGCATACTGTGGCCTATTCTGCATTCTCAAGGTGACACACACATCCTCCACAAGGGTCTCATACAGACAGATACCTGTTGTCAAACCCATGCTGTAAAGCTATAGGCGAAACTAAGCATAGTCATCCACCTTTACGGAACATAGTATCCCCACAGTACCACATAGGTAGAAGCCACCGACATCTTGAACAGGTACCGATGTGTACATGCAACCCAGTGTTACATCATCTCTTCTTTGATAATCACATTCCCTAAGGTATTTTGGAATCCCTCGGTGGATGACATAAGCAATCAGGGGTCTGTATGCATGTCCACAAAGGTTGTTGTACACCTATAATGCATAGTCATCATTGACAGACTCTGCTGCGTTTGAACAGGTCTGACATATACCTCGGCCATAAACCCTCACACACACAATTCACTAGAAACGGTAATGAGTGTGTGTGACATGGATGACCTAGGCCAGGCATCACTGCAGTGGCTGGCCTTCTCACAAGCATGCAGATGTGACCTAAGGTCTGTGAAGCAGCAGCACAGTTTGGCAAAAATGCCAACTGTGTACTTGGATAAAGCAGGGTTCTCACACATGCAATACTTGAGGTAACATGTACGTATATGTATTTGCTTCATAGCTACCTCACATGTGTAATGCCTACTGATATGTCATACGGTAGCAAAAGCAAAACCCCCAACACTGTCACACACATACACTGACCAAGTGAAAGATTCAAACCCCTACCTAACTAATTCATGATACTAGAGGAGGACGCATCAACACGTTGTGCTGTACACATCACTGGGAAGTATCTTTTCCATAGGTATATTTGTAGGATGGTGACATAATCAGACTTGACAAAGGATAGTTTACCACTTTTAAGGTGTTTTGCTACTTCCCTAAAAGGTTGCTCTTTCCCAAGGAGAACACACGCACAGTTGTCAAGTGCAGCATTCAAACCCCTACCTAACTACTTCATGATACTAGAAGAGTACACATTAGCACGATGCACTATACTCATTACTGGGGGTTCACTTTTCCACAGGTATATTTGTAGGATGGTGACATCATCAGACATGACGAAGATGTTTATACCACTTTTAAGGTGTTTTACTACTCTCCAAAAGGGTTGCTCCTCTCCAGGGAGATCTTACACACACACACACACACACACACACACACACACACACACACACACACACACACACACACACAGTTGTCAAGTGCAGGATTCAAACCCCTACCTAACTACTTCATGATACTAGAGGAGTACACATTAGCACAACACGCTATACGCATTGCTGGGGGTTCTATTTTCCACAGGTATATTTGTAGGATGGTGACATCATCAGACTTGACAAAGATTGGTTTACCACTTTTAAGGTGTTTTACGACCCTCCTAAAAGGTTGCTCTTTCCCAAGGAGACCACACACATACCCTTATCAAATTCAGGATTCAAACCCCTACTTAACTACTTCATGATACTAGAGAAGTACGCGTTACCATGACGTGCTATACACATTACTAGGGGTTCCCTTTTCCACAGGTATATTTGTAGGATGGTGACATAATCAGACTTGACAGAGATTAGTTTACCACTTTTAAGGTGTTCTACTACTCTCCAAAACGTTTGCTCCTTCCCAAGGGGACCACATACAAACACGTCAAGTACAGGATTCAAACCACTACCTAACTACTTTATGATACTACAGAGGTATGCATTTACACGCCGCGCTATACACATTACTGTGAGCTATCCTTTCCACAGGTTTATTTGAAGGATGGTGACATCATCAGACTATACAAAGTGGGTTACATTAGGTGACATTAGGTGGGCTACATTGAAGGAATGTCCACACACTTTGGTCATGTCATCATCAAAGGGGTGTGTACTATCTACCTGTGTCCCCAGGGCCATAATGACTTTCTCCGTACATACTGGATTACCACCTATGTGGTAATTTGTGTGCACTTTGTTATACCCAAAGGGGATGACTATTCATTCTTTGGCATTCAGCTTGAGGGCATTGTTTTGACACCAGGTGTCTGTCTCTGTAAGACACTTCTGGAGGATGTCTGTGTTAGCCATGCAGTCAATTATGGACCACAGTTACCATTCATCTGCAGACCTGTTCAGCCGTATACCTCCCATGCTTGCCTGTACCTCTGAGCAGTATCTACTGAACAGGTGGGGTCCCACAAACAAGACCTGTGGGATGCCATTTGTGACTGGCTTAGAGTTGGACATGGCACCAGCAACTCTGAACATGTGTGTTTGATCTCTGAGCTACCTGGCCACCCATCCTGTGACAAAGCTGTTAATGTTCCAGCTGGTATGCTTGTCCATGATAACAGAGTGGGGAATGGTGTGGAAAGTCCTTCGTGAGGTCCGGATGGGCTGTGTGGACTACTTTCACCTCCATCTATGCCCTTGGTAACTGTTTGAAATAAGTCAACTAGGTTTGGGAGCCAGGATCTGACTTTAACAAGGTGAAGCTGTGGAGAGCACAGTGTCTGGAGGTCTCCAATGCCTCTGTTTATGGGTTCCATGACAATTTGCTCAATAGCTGTGTAGACCAGGCTGAGTAGACATATTGGGCAATGGTGTCCATGTTCTGTTGTGGCACCCCCTTTCTGGAGCTGGATGACTGTTTGTGTATGCCATTCTTTGGGTACATAGCCTGTGGTATGCTTGTGTCTGGACAGTGAATGTGAGTGATGGTCCAGTTCCTCATGGGCCTAGTGTATGACGCAGCCTGGGACACCATCCCGTCACACTGATGCTGTGTTCTCAGCTTTGGTGAGGGCTGTCTTTACCTGCATGTCCATGACGTCTGGGGCTCTGCATCCTTCTGTACTGGACACAGGCCCTTTTGGGGGTGATGGGGGGTGTTTACACTGAACATGTCCCCCTGGATGTGGGCAATGAAAGTTGGTTTGGTGTATTTCCTTCATTTTTTTTCAGTAGCTGGCAGCATATTTGGAAGTTGACACCTACATGTCTGGTATAGCTACAAAAGGCTTTGTGGTTGTCATTCTTACATTCCTTAGCTATTTGTCTTTAGAAACTGTCCTTGGATTATTTTATGAGCGATCATTGTTTCTTCTTAATAATCATCAGTGATGCGTTTCCTTCAGTGAAGTTGGCTCTATCATGTGTTCATTTCCTCCTTCTGTTGTCTAGCTTATTTATGGGCAACAACCACCTGATTGTTGTCCTATTTTTGGAGGTGTGCATCTTGGTTTTATTTGTGATGTCTCATTCCATGCATCCCTGTAGATGCTCATAGGATACACTTGTAAATGATTCTGTGGATTGTATACCATTATTCTATAGCAAGAGGGCTTTGGAACGTTCCACTTTGGTCTTGGGTAGTGTGCAGTTTGCTTTTGCAAATGTCTTCACAGTGGTTTCATTGACTGGGTGGGGTGGGGTGGGATGTGGATGTCCAGTGTTATTACTTCATGATCTGATATTACCAGCGAGGGGTTTATCTCTGTAGTGGAACACTGGTACCCCATGTTGGTGATGATCATGTCCAGTATGTTGTCACCTCTAGTGGGCATGGTGACCAGCTTTTCCAGGGTGTTAGGGATTTTTAACTCTAGGAAACATTGGGCGAAGGACGTTGTACACAAGTAATTCCACCACTCACTGTTTGGGTAGTTGTAATCTCCTCATATAATGGTGTTTGATAGGACCTTTATACTTTCCACTGTTCTCTGGAATACTGAGTGAGGTTTCTGAGACAAGGTACATGATCTGTAGCAGGCTACAATCTGATGGCCAGCTTTGGCCAATGTTAGTTGCACTTGCATGGTCTCCAAGGCCTCATGCTGTGCCACTAACCTGAAGGTGTGGGTATTCATAGGTTAAATGGGTACACCCCTTCCTTTTGTATTTCACTCATGGTTTTGGGTCCAAAGGTCAGAGGGATTGTGAGTGTTTTATGTGGATCATATCCAACAGCTCTGTGCTTGACATAGCTTTGTATGTTAGGCAGTGAACACCTCTGAGTAGGCAATATGCAAGGGAGTACGTATGGAGCATTTTGAGATGGTCTGTGTATGGCATGTAATTAAGGCCACTAATGCTCTTTGTGTGGTATTGCTGCTGGCTTTCCAGTTGTTGTAGTTGTCTTGTGAGGTGCATAGCAACAGTGGCGTTGTACTCTATTATAGTTCTAGTGAGTGATGAGTGGAGGGGAACATTGTCCTCTTCCATTCTGCATGAGACTCATTTTGTGAGGAGGTGTGCCACATGGGAGGGTTTCCTGACTACTGTGGGAATGTGATTATCACAGTTGTATCGACTGTCCACCTGTGACCCAAGGTCTCTTGTCACACTTTCAGTGTGAAGTATACTACCACCTCTGTTGTAGTTCTTGGCCACATAGTTTTTAACATAGGGGATGACAATGCACCTTTTGGCATTGAGCTAGAGCCCATGGCTTTGACAACAGCCACCTGTCCCAGTGAGGCCCTTTTGTAGGATGTCCACATCTTTTGTGTTTACCATTCTGGCTCCTGGTTTGCATTCCTCTGGAAAATTTAGCTGCCACAGACCTGCCATGTTAATGTTTACTTCAGGGAAGTAGATACTACACAGCCTGGGAAGGTATCTGGTCCCATGGCTGCTGTGATACTGGCTTTGGAGAGTGTTTATTACCTGTGCAGCCATGATGACAGCAACTTTGCAGTCTTCCATTATAGAGATGTGCTCTTTCATGGGTGAGAGGGGGGTACAGTTAACAGTGATCCTATCTGCCAGGATGTTGGCAATATCAGTTGGCTCTGTACATTTACTGCCATTGAGCTGTAACTCTGAACAGATCTGAGTGTAACCATGACATGAACCTGTCTGTTGGGCAGAGATCTCTTGAACAGACAGTATGCCACAGAGTACAGATTGGGTTACATTCAGTCTTGTTGCATGGGCCGACTATTTGAGGCCAGTAATCCTCTTGTTAAGGTACTTCATTGGTCTTTCTAGCTGCTGAATGTGCCTAGTCAGATTCATCGCAAGTGTGTTGTGGTACTCTCTGACAGGTCTGATGACTGCTGAGTAGTAGGAACCTCCTTTGACCTACATGCACAGACCTTGGCAGTTTGTGTGAACACATAGCATGATTTTCCAACCACTTTGTCAATGTGTTTCTGGAAGTAGAGATGACTATCCACATTTGTCCATAGATCCCTGATTATCACATCCGTATGTAACCTAAGTGTGTGAGCATGCCCAGTATGACCTTTCAGCATGTTGCTGCCTGACATTTGGTTTGTTTCTTTAAGTGTGTGAGCATGCGCAGTATGACCTTTCAGTGTGATGCTGAATGGAATCCACTACATTTGTTGGAGTGTGTAAGCATGCCCAGTATAGACGTTTATACTATATGTGTATGGAAAATCAAGTTGTATTTTTACAGCAGGGCTCACCTTTGTGGCATAGATCAACAGGGATCATGCTATGCCTGCAGGGCTTCCATGCAACACTTCACATAGACTTACCAACATTTCTACATACAGGGGGAACAGCTATTCTTTGTACATTTCTACCTGGGGGCACACCTGATTGTTACTGTGGGTGTACATATAATGTGGGTTTCACCTGACACTTATACACATTTGCTATGCCTGCACTGCTATGTACAGGACACCATTTCAGTCTGTACTGTTGCCTATCGTAGTAGCTTGAGGCATACTAATGTACTGCAGATGTTGGTGTCCAATGTCATGTATATTACACTGCGACTACATAGTCTACACAACCCACATCACACCGCCTAGCCTGATGTTCTCGGTCTGCATAGGTGTGTGGGGGAGGTTACCTATTTGCCTCTTTAGGGGCATGATACTGCATTTCTTTGTGTTTGCATTAGTGTACAATTGTCCTGCTGTGTCTGTGCCACTGAAATGCTATCATGGCTTAGTGGTTCAGTACTGTGACTTTAATGCACAGTATCCTGGGTTCGAGCCCTGTCGTTGCTTTTTATTGCCATTCTGGGCAGACCAGGCTGCTTAAGGGACAGTAAAGCAGATATGAGCATGTTTAACTGACTTTTCTCAACTTTGGCCAACCTTGCCCGACGTTGCGCTAGGTGGCACGAGAAATTTTGTGGACATATACTAGATATTGGTAAAAGCTGCTTAGCACTGCTTTATATTGCTTAAAACATGGCAATCATGCCTCAGGTGGTGCTGCAGGGCTGCCTATGTCGGATGCACATAGTACACTCCCTATACATGTTTGAAATCAGGTAGTGTCAAGTTAGGCATCCCTTTTATTTTATGTGCGAGTCAGAGAGACGTATCATTTCCAGGGTTTCTACTGAGCCAGTGTATGTGCTATGCGTTGCCTCTTTGTCAAGGCCAAGGCATACTGGGCATGCCTCCTTCTGCCTACTGGGGCAGGCTCAGGTTGTTCCTCCTCTGAGTCACGCTGTGCCTGTGCAGGCCTTGGCAATGGTGGGGGGCTGTTTGGCCCTGCCCCATGCTGTTCCTGCTGCAGCTGTTTTCACAGGATCATATTGTGTAGCATGGCATATACCATGACAATTTGGGTACATGTAGTTGGTGAGTACTGCAAGGCTCCACCAGATGTGTCCAGGCAACGGAACCGTGACTTGAGCAACCCAAACACACACTCTATTACATTTCGTGTTTGTGCGTGTGCCTCATTATGGTGTACTTGTTCAGGTGTGTGTGCATTTCTGATGGGTGTCATCAGCCACGGCTCCAGTGTTTATCCAGTCTCCCCCACTAAGTGACCATCAGGGATGTCCCCATTGGCGAATGTCTGGTACAGCTGTGACAGATGCCAGATATGGGAATCATGGTAGCTTCAAGGGCAGCCAGCACACACATTCAGTATTATGCCCTGGGCATCACACACGACCTGGCAGTTGATGGAGTGGAAGCCCTTGTGGTTGATGTAGGCCCTACCCCACTCACCGGCTGGTGGTTTGATGTGTATGTGCGTGCAGTCATTTGCACCCACTACCTCAGGGTATTCCGCTATTTGATGGAAGAGACGCATGTTGCTGGCCAATACCTCATGGGAATTGGGGAAATATACATGATCCCCGACATGTGCTGACATGGCATTCAGGAACTGGTGCAGTACCCTGGATGCTGATGCCTGTGAAATCCCCATCATATCACCAGTTGGTCTCTGGAAGGTACCTGTTGCTAGTATTCTTAGGCCAACACATACCTTGGTTTCCACTGGGATGGGTTCCCCTCTGTTGGTTCTGTGTGTGAGGCGTGGCCTGCACAGCTCAACAATTTGCTGCAGGAGCTCTCTGTCCACTCTATAGTGCTCCACTATCTCCAGTTCATGTAGCCCCTGGTAGGTTACCCTGGGTCTGTACACTCTTCTCCGTCTCCTCACTGTGGGTTGCTCAGCAGCATTCACAATGGCACCACCCTCAGCATCTTGCACATGTCGCCTTATAATAGCAATGGCAGCCCCTAACATTCTTTTGTCTCAGTTAAGCTTTTTAAGTTTTCACTTCTCTTTGTAGACTGCAGTGTTGCAGTGTTTCTGAGAAAAGCATGGGGGAATGTTGTTTGCAGAGTTTTAAGTGCTGGGCTGGGCTGGGCTAGTGTACTGCCTGTGTAATTGGCTGATTCTGATTTATTTCACCTGGCAGCTCTGCTAGTTCTCCTTGGTTAACTTCCTACTACTTCCTTTCCTTCCTTTTCCCATTTCTGTTGCCACAGGGGGCAGTGCCACGCAAACAAGCGCAAACATGTGCACACGCATGCACACAGCCTTACACAGCCTTACACAAGCTTACACAGGCTTAGGTGGGTGCACAATTGTGCATACACGCTTAGACAGCCTTACACAGGCTTACACGGGCGCACACATGTGCACACAGGCTTACACGGGTTTACAGGCGCGCACACACACGCACACATTGTAAGCAGCTTTGCAAGAAACTTCGGTCATAGCCACGGCGTACACCTTCAGTTTCTGGGTTTCAGTTTAGACAACTGTAGACACGCCTCTTCCAGTCCTGAGTACCTCATAGCAAACACATGCCACTCTGCTCCAATAAACTTACAGTCTTTTTGATATATACCCCCTCATGATGTCACCTATATGCTACTCTGTTACTCCCCTAATCCTACTCTTACACTCTACGGACAAGGTTCACATGGCAGGTAAATTTGGGATTCACTATCCTTATACTCATTTGCATAGGATTGCCTACTAATGCTTGGTTACATCTCTCAGACTGAGCTTCCCCCCTTAGCAACCACTACTCAGTCGCCATGTTGTCTTCAGCCTGCCATTCACCTGCATGGCAGATAAATATTTTGAATAGAATACCTATTTGTGGCTTTTATTTTTTGTTTTTAGGGTTTTTAGAGCACTGTACGTTTGCGTGGCGCTGCGCTACGCTTAAACATCGGAGATCGAGGAAAAACATTTTTTTTTTTATTTTGCAACGGATAAAAATGCCAATGGCCATATATTTGGCCATTGGCATGCTTCCTCAACTGGATGCATCCTTTATTTGGAGCTGTCATAGCTCCGTTTTGCTATTTGCAGAACGGTACTCAGTTACCAACCGAGTACATTTTTACAAATAACACTACTCTTACTCGGACGGGTTAGTGGTTCCTGGATCGCAAATTTACCCCATATGCATAGCTTTCAGCAGCAAATGAGGTAATTTGCATAAACTAACCCTGTCCGTGCAAGAGTCATTTTAGGAGCTCTCTTGCACGCCTCTGCCGGCTGTTCCTGGATCGCTCGGCAGACATGTTGGCTTGCTGGATTCTTACTCTACTCTTAGACTCCATGCAAGCCTTCGTGAATCTGGCCCTAAAGCTATTTAAAGTATAACTAGAGTTATTTGAAGTATCTCAGCATGTGAAAAGTGTTTGCAGTGTGTGCTTTATTACAGTACAATTATTTTGAAGAGTTTACTGTGGGCAAAGTACAGTTATTTCGCAACATGCAGTCAGAATGCAGCCATTTCAAGAAGTTTCTTGTGCTGTGTACAGTTCATTTGCAAAGTGCAGTCATTTCAAAGTGTTTCTCACACTGTACAGTATTATTTCACATACTACAGTCATTTCGAGAAGTTTCTTGTGCTGTGTACAGTTAATTCACAAAGTGCAGTCATTTCAAAGTGTTTCTTACACTAAGAGTTGTTTCACAAAGTACAGTGATTTCAAAGTGTTTCTTGAGCTACAGAGACTTATTTCATTTTGTGCTGTTGAGCATAATTACATGTTTCTGGCATAAATTTCTGATGTATATGTGTGTATGTTCATACATAATTCCAAGGGTCTTTATTATTGTGTGTTGGCATAGGAGAGGCATTTCACAGACCCAGTCCACTTGTGTTTGATCATAATATTGCAGAGAATTGGAGAGTATTCGAGCAGGAATACAATATTTTCATACAAGCAGCTTTTTCTGATAAAGATGCACACACGAGGGCATTTATTCTGCTTAATTTAGCAGGGTCAGAAGCCATTGAAGGAGAGCACTCATTTGTGTATGCACCAGCAGTATATGCAGGAGAAGGGGAAAACCATCATACTGTTGTACAAGCTAAATCAAGGGAGGACCCTGAGTGCTTGAAACATAAATTTAGAGAAATGTGTAACCCCCAGACAAATGTTACCTTGGGAAGGCACGTATTTTACACAAGAGACCAAAAACTAGGGCAAACCTTTGCTGGTTATATTACTGACTTAAGAAACAAAGGTAAAATGTGCAGATCTGGTGATTTGAAAGGCAAGTTGATGAAGGACAGGCTTGTGTGTGGTGTTAATAATGCTGCAGTGAGAAAGATTTTGCTTCAAGACAGTGATTTAATGTTGGGCAAAGCCATAGAGATTTGTCAAATACATGAGCTTACAAAAAGGCACACAAATATAGTTGCAAGTGATAAGCATAGTTTCAGCAACCCCTAGAGCAAACATAGACAGCATGCAGCACGTGGCTAATAGAAACAGGCCTAAGCACATGGCAGCTGCAAACCCTGTGGGATTCCCAGGAAGAGTCAGTACCTGTCCAGTAAGTTCTAAGACTACCTCAGTAAAATGGACGTGCTCAGTGCAGCACAAGGGTGAGTCAGCAAAACCCAAGTCAAGTCTCATTGTTAACTGTCATAATTGTGGTGTCCATCACAAATCCAAAAAGAGAAAGGTGCTTAGCATTTGGTCAGCAATGCCACAAGTGTAAAAAAATGGAACCATTTTCAAAAGCTTTGTAAATCAAGAAAGCGTCAGTCATTTATTAAGACAGGTTACTCAAGAAAGCAAGTTCATCATATAGAAAGCTGCAACTCTACTTTTTATGTAGATGGTTTATCAGTGGTTGTGTTTTGTACTGTCCTGATTAATGGTAAACCCACAGAGCTCAAAGTGGACACTGGTTCAAAATGTAATGTTGCGTCAGCAGAAGCACTTGCTAGAGTAAGAGCTGGTGAACAACTTAATTTGGCCAACGGTGCAATGCTTGTTGCTTATGGAGGTGAAGAGATTCAAACTGAAGACTCAGTAGTGCTTTCATGCTGTTCAGCTGAGAAGAGTTACAGCTTGCATTTTATGTAGTCAAAAAAACTGTACAGTCATTATTTGTCTCAGAGACAGTTTAAAAATGAAACTGCTTTATTTTACCAAAGAAGTCCATCATGTAAGTGCATGTCCTAGTTCCAGTTTCACCAATGCTATTTTCTCAGAGTATGCTGATATTTTCGAAGACAAGCTAGGTAAACTTCTAGTTGTGTACTCCATGATATTAGACCCAGAGGTTAGTCCAGTGGTCAGACCAGTGAGAACAGTTCTGATAGCTATGCAAGACAGAGTCAAAGTTCAGTTAGATAAAATGGTGCAACAAGGTGTGATTTGTCCAGTTATAGAACCAACTGAATGGGTGTCTTCCATGGTAGTTGCTAATAAGAAAATCTCAGATGAAATTAGAATATGTATTGACCCAAGAGACTTAAACAAAGCATTAAAGAGACCCCACCGTCCTATGAATACAGTCGAGGAAGTTGCTACCATCATGCCAAATGCCATTGTTTTTTTTCTGTCTTAGATTCATTTTGGCAAGTAATGCTTGATCGGAAATCTTCACTACTGACTATTCAGTACACCATTTGGTAGATACAGATTTCTCAGAATGCCTTTTGGAATAAACTCTGCCAGTGAAGTCTTTCAGCGTGCAATGGAGTAACTTTGTTTAGGCTACCCGTGTGCTAATAGTAGATGATTTACTAGTTGGAGGCACTGGTGATGCAGAGCATGACAGAAAACTCAGGAAAGTTCTGGAAAGAGCATGTGAAGTGAATCTACAGCTCAATCCTCTGAAATGTAAATTCAGGCTGTGAGAAGTTACTTATGTCGGTCATTTATTTACCATTTCAAGCTTACAACCAGATCCTTCCAAACAAACAGCCATTCTTGAGAAGCCAGCTCCAGACAATGTCCAAGCCTTACAGCATTTTCTTGGTATGATTAACTATTTGGGCAAGTTTATATCAGACTTCAGTGAATTATCAGTACCCTTAAGAGAGCTGACATGCAAAAATGTTACCTGGTCATGGTTGGAACAACACCAGAGAACATTTGATGACCTGAAACAGAAAATTGTCAGTCCACCTATGTTAAGATACTATGATGTCCACAAACCAGCAATTCTTTCCTGTGATGCTTCAAAGTTCGGTCTTGGTGCAGTTATTCTTCAAGAGGGCAGACCAGTAGCCTATGCATCTAGAACTCATACCCACACCGAGATGCAGTATGATCAGATTGAGAAGGAACTTTTGGCAACTGTGTTAACATGTTCGAAGTTCCATGATTATATTTATGGCTGAGCTATCCAGACTGAGACTGATAATCAATCTCTACTCACTATTTTAAAGAAGCCTATCCATACAGCTCCAGCAAGACTACAAATAATGATGCTCAGATTACAAAAGTACAACTTCAAAATGGTCTATAAAAAAGGCAAACTTCTTTAACTGGCTGATACCTTATCCAGATCACCCAGGAATGCCACAGAAAAGCTTGATACAGAGAATTTTGACTTTGATGTCATGGAAGTGCATGATTTTTCTACCACAAGACTTGATGAGCTAGGAGATCATACAAATACTGATGCAGTTTTGCAAGAGCTCAATCACTTCATCAGTGTTGGATGGCCATCAAGAGCATTCTTGTGTACCAGCAGAAGTGCAACCTTATTTTCCTTACAGAGATGAGAAGTTGATGTAAGATGGTATAATTTTCAAAGGTCCTAAAGTTGTCATTCTTATTTTCTTACAACATGATTACATCCAGATTTTGCATCGTGGCCACCCAGGTTTCAAACCTACCAAAAAGAAGGGTGAGAAAACAAGTACTTAGCCTTCTCCGTCAAAAGATATCAATAAAGTACTTTCATCTTGTTCAGTATACAATAGTATTAAACTGCATTTGCAAAAAGAGCCACTTCAGCTAAACCAGATTCCTGAACTATCTTGGTCAACAGTAGTCACTGATATATTCAAGTGGAATAGTCAACATTTTTTACTGTTGGTAGACTCTTATTCAAATTGGTTCAAGACTGATCTGCTACCCAACCTAACATCCAGTACTTTCATTACTGAGTTGAAATGTCATTTCTCAGGCCATGGTAATCCACACAAAGTTATTTTTGACAACGGTGCCCAGTTTACCAGTCAGCTATTGCAGAAATTTGCAAAAGAGTGGGACTTTATCCATGTTACCAGTAGTCCTGAGTACCCAAAGTCAAACGGCCTAGCTGAATGTGCAGTGCAAAGTGCAAAGCAATTACTTGAGAGGTCAAAGCATGACAATCCGATCTTTCTTGCATTTCCTTAATCTCAGAAATATATCCCGTGACAATTTACTTGCCTCACCCTCTCAGAGACTTATATCTAGGCAAACCAGAACAACCTTATCTATCAATTCCAGTTTGTTGGTGTCTACTGCTTAAAACACCAAAACAATTAAAGCCCAACTATTCAAAAAGCATTCATTCTAGAAGTCCTACTATGATAAAATGAGCAGATTTCTTTGTCCATTGAAAGAAGGAGAGATAGTGGGGATGCAAACAGCGAAAGATTTTGATCGAATTGGTCAACTGAGAGGTGTATATGCTGAGCTAAGATCTTACTTAGTAGAATCTGAGGGTATAGAATACAGAAGAAATCACAGGCATCTTCTTCCGGTGTCTGAATCAATATCTCAGCATCGTAACTGTGATACAGACACTAGATCTTAAAGCAATCTAGACAATGTTCCTGTTGACTTACATGTCTCAGTACCTATTCCTGTTCCTAATGATGTCCCAGATGTCCCTGAAGCTGAACATCTATTAAAGACAGCCTCTGTTGCTAAACCCAATCCTAATTTGTATGTCACATGATCAGGTCATATTTCCAGACCTAGTGTAAAATACACAGCAACCTGGACATGATTGTTTCACTTGTAATTAGTTCTGTACAACTGCAAGTCAATGATTATTGTCATTATTACTGTGCATGACTTATTTCTCAAAGAGGGAGGATGTAGATCACAGTGTGTGTTGTGACTTTAAGAAGCATTTCAAAGTGAGGGCACATGCATATAAACAGAGAGCATGTGCAGGCAGCAGTTCCATTTTGAGTGAACAGCCAGAGTGTTAACATGTATGAGTGCAGTAGTCAGTCTGTTTATAAGTTTATTTAAATTTAAATTACTAAGCCTCAATCCTGACATGTTTCTATGTGATAAAGCTGCTTGAACCAAACCCACAACCGTTTGTCTGTTTTATCCTGACTGGACGAGTGATATTTTCCCTGACTAGACTGAGCTACAAAAAATAAATAAAACTGTCATGAAAAATGAAACTCTTTATGTTTACCTTGCGGCTGCTGAGAGTACACACATCTTCAGTGACAACTGCTTACAGGATACAGAAGTTCAATTAAAATCCACACCACTATTCACCAATATGTGATGTCCCTCCTCTGGGCCAGCAATCAAGGAGTTTCAATCTTCAACACTGATATCAAGGGGGAACGTTCACTTAGAACAAAAATAGATACACACAATAATTTCAGATGCAGCTCTCTGCACCAAGCACAATTTCCCTTAAAAGCACACAGGGAACACACTCCATTCCTGGGGCTGAACTTCCTCTCCAGGCCCCCAAATAAGACTCAACCTTTTTCTCTGCAGAAATCAGTCCTCTGTTTCCCTGTTCCAAGCAGCAGACATACACACTCTTTAAGATTTGATTTTCACACACAAACACACACACACACACACACACACACACACACACACACACACACACACACACACACACACACACACACACACACAGCTGGGAAAGACTGGCACAGATTTACCCTCTATGCCACCTCCACCCAGACTATAAGGTAGATCCACTACCACCAGACAGCTACTTTAAGGCTCTTACAAGGGTACCCAATTACTCTAGTAAAATTAATACTTATACAAATGGTAGTGTTAACCAATCAGCAAGACTTTCAGAAGCGTGATGCCACAGTGCTACCAAATAAATGCAATTACTCCCATGGGTTAAAATATTTTCTAAAAGACAAGCATCAATAAAAAGTTTAGATATATTTAATAATAAATAACAAAAGCATGAGAATACTGAGTATCTATTTACAATAATCACCAGAGTTTCAATTCACATGAAATATAAAAAATAACACAAATGGAAAGACTCAGATACAGAAAAACAATACTTTTAGCTAATCTTACTATATTTTACTAACTGACTGAAGAATTACTGTTCCCTAGTTAAGTTACTTACTAAAGCAAGGCAAGATGAGATGGGTGAGTGGTCTTGCCAGTTCCAAAACAAAGTGCTGAGTGTCCTCTGTCACATATCTCATTAGTATCTAAACACACTTTCAGTGCTGGGTACATAATGACATCACATCTGGTCACCTGATTCTGTGGTTCCCACACTACCCCTAACTAGAAGTTGAGTCAGTATTTAGCACAGATGTGTCACAATACACACCTAAAACTTTGCTAAGACTTATTCCATCTGGAGACTTTCATCCTTCCTGCAGAGACTAACCACCCATTCTCTGGCACCCCAGGGTAGCAATTAGTTCACCACTAAGGAAAATAAGAGCAGGATCTCAGCACAGACATTGCTTTTCTGGCTGCATTCAGGCCTGTGAGATAAAAATTTTATGGCCTAAAACAAGTCATTTAATTTCAGGCTATTTTTCTTAAGGTTAGCTGAGCTGAGCTTACCCCTTCCCTTCTAGAATCCTCTGCTCATTTCATCAGTTACAATACAGTCTGACATAAATGTATATTTCTTTTCTGTCCAGCAGGACACACTGTTGATACATTTTTTAACACAAGCAACTTTACAAATACATTTTTAATGCAAGCAGCTGTAGAAGTCAGTTTGATATTCAAATGACATAAAATTCTTTACAAAACTTCAGCTAGTTATGCTGGCATATGTTACACCTGTACTGCCCTACCCTCTCTGGCATACTTGGCACTACCTCACATCATCACATCTAGTAGTTCTCTTTCCTTCTGTTTCTTAGCTGGCACCTCTTAATCTTCTAGATGTTTCTTTTTGTTCATCTGCTGAATACATTTTCACATCCCTCATCTTTCTTTCCTTTAAGAGTTGTTATTACTAACATCAACTAGCATTTTCCCTATCCCTTCCTTTGGGCTCAGCCTACATTGAATAAATACAGCCTTCCTCCTTAATACTTGTATCTGAATCACATGCTTTACAAGGCATCTTTTCCTTTATCAGCCTTTGGTATATCACCTCATGTCTACTATCTCTACCGAAGGGCTAGCATCCTGGTACTTCCATGACCAGTCAGTCACTCGGCAATATTGTAGTTGTTCCCAATGATGTTACTAGAGCTGGTTTATTTTGTTCCTGGTCTTCTTGTGTAGTATGATTTTTTTTCTTACTCTTTCACTTCTTCTCTCAATCTTTGTAAATTGATTGCATTAATAATACTACATGAATGAGGAGTATCAAGCTTAAGATATGTGTGGGACAAAAGTATTCCCAAATCAAATGTATAGAAAAAGAATGGAAAACATATAGGCATTTCATCAGAAATGTGGGCAGATGGGAATATATATATATATATATATATATATATATATATATATATATATATATATATATACACCCACATACTCCTTCAAATCAAACTATATAACAGTTGCATCAAACTATATTCAGAATTTTAAACAAGTGTGTAAGAACATATGATTAGATATCTAGATTATTTTTTTTATTTAAGTGGTGGACACTGGGGCAGCTACATTAGAAAGAGATAAGAATAGATAAAAATGAAAACCCACTTTTTCACCTCTTCCCTTACCTGTTGATGACTAACTGTACATCACCTGTCTTTTAAATTAACTTGGCATGCCTGGGACATCTTTAAAGAACAGCAAATAGTGTTTAATTCAACAGGTAAGTAAGCATACACCTGTTAAGACTGCTTTGAAAAATGTCATTATACTTCATCAGTATGTGTGTTAAAATGGTCCACATCTCTGTTTAGGTATGTATTGTACTGGACTTAGATTTATGTAAGACTTAGTAGTATATGAGCTACTGGACATTTTCTTTCTTTTTTTTTTTTTTTTTCAATAATAAATCTTTATTCTTTTCCAATTGTTAATACAACACTACAACATATGTACATTATATACATGAATGCTTCAAACAGTTACATAAGATCATTATACATTAAGATAAAATTCTAAAAAAAGGTATTAAAAAAGAAAAAAGAGAGAAGAAAAAAAAAGGAAAAAAAAAGATCTAATATCAATATAAGGTTTATCTATACTAATCTCCATATTAAATATGTACTTCCCGGGGAAAAGTGGATAGAACATTAAGCTAACACAATGTCAAAGATTTGCTCCCATATTTTTGTATTATTTATATTTTTCTTATGGTCTTTAATTAGTAATTTATGTGCTAAAATATGTTTTATCGCTACACTTTTAAAGTTTTCCCATGAAGTCAAAGATGGATTCAGCCAATTTGTAGCTATATAAAGCTTCATTAACAAGAAAATATTTATGAGTATGATCACTTGGGATTTGTTCAAGTCATTCGGAGGAATATGAAGAATCATAAACTCCCAAGAAAGTGTGGACTGTTGATAACCCATTTTTTGTAATTGAATTTTTAGAGAATTCCAAAGTTTGAATATACATTTACAGCTCCAGAACATGTGTAAAAGGTCAGCGGTTTGATCAATACAATATGGACATTTAGGTGAATTTTTCGAGTTGAATTTATGTAAGCTGAGGCGAGTGTAGTAAGCATTATTAAATATCATCAGATGAGTAAATAATAGCTTTTGAAGAGATACTGATCTTAAGGTTAGATTAATTGCTTTCAATATTTTATTATCATCAATCAGTAATAATTTATCCTTCCAATATTTAGATAAGAGTATTTGGTTATTATATTTCACATCTTTTATCAAATTATATGAAGCCGTTATATATTTGAAGTCCTGCATAAGAGTTTGCCATAAGTTTGAACAAATGGTTAAGTCTTCTTCTTTAATTTTAAAATTACTAAAATAAGTTATTGAAAGATCCTTTAATTGTCTCATTATAATTAAATAAGAATTAGGAAGGCTCAGCTCTCTTAACATGTCGTGTATTGAGATACCAAGAAAGGGATATAAATCAAGTATGGTTAAATCTATTATAAGTGGGAATTTTTTAAGATCTATTAATTGATTACCGATTTTCAAACTCGGGTTCTTATGAAATGGTTGGAAGGTCATCATATACTGTAAGAGATTTAGTGATTTAAACAGGTTTTGTATTGATATTATATATAATCTAATATGTTCCATCAAAGCGTATATTTTAAAGGTATCTTTATTTAAAAAAGGTAATGCCATAAAATTAATACCCAATTTAACAATATGTTTGTAATTCAGAATCAACCACTTGGGTGACCATTTAGTACTGGACTTGTCAAAGTTAACTACTCTTAGAATTCTATTAGCATTTATTATTAAATAATATGCTTCAAAATTCGATAATTCTAAACCACCCTTATTTTTCGGAGTCATCAGTTTATCATAGGATATTCTAGTTTTCCTAGGTTCCCATACAAATCTACCTAATTCCGTATGAAGTTGTTTAAAGAATTTCCTAGAAATTGAGACTTGAGTAGCTCGAAAAATATATAATATTCTAGGGAGAACATTCATTTTAATAATTGAAGTCTTTGTCATTATTGGTAATTTCAGATTATTCCATCTTTTTAAATCAGACAGTATATGATCCCAAATTAGCTTGACATTGTTCACATAAAAGTCTCTATTATCTGTTGAGAAAACAATACCTAAATATTTTATTTTTTCTTCGGATTTTACCTGACCTATCAATGGTAAAAGCGAAAAGGGTGTAGGCGTCTTTAAGGGAAATAAATTGGTTTCTTTAAAATTTATTTTGTAATTAGATATTTCTGCAAAATCTTCCACTGCTTTTAATATCTTCTTAGTATCTGACACAGGCGTCATACAATAAATATTAAGATCATCAGCAAAAGCAGCCATAGGACATTTTCAAAGTTAGCAATGATTACTTTTCTGAAAAGTGAATGCAATGTTCTATTTGACAGGGACAAGTATATCCTTAGGCTAATGATTTTTGTATGGCATATGAAAGCTTGTCTGGGGAGATTTTATAGCTGTGTGTGTTGTGTGTGTGTGTGTGTGTGTGTGTGTGTGTGTGTGTGTGTGTGTGTGTGTGTGTGTGTGTGTGTGTGTGTGTGTGTGTGTGTGTGTGTGATTGTATGTATGGGGTGTGGTTATATGTATGTTTTGTTGTCTGGGTGATCATTATATGTATTAGTCTGAGACTGAATTGAACAAGCAGTTTCATTTTTCTCCTAAATGCTGTGACTTTTGAGTTTGTTATATAAAGTGGGTAGGAGGTGAGGGGGGCATTGGGCTTTGCCCCCCCCCTGCACAGAAAATAATATTTTAGCACTTAATATAAATTCATTCTTGCTTTGAACAAGTCTGTTGTCAGTTTTGCTGATTGTCTTACTTTTCAGATGTTTGGTTCGATAAAACCATGCTCACTAACATGTCTTTTACAATTCTCATGTGCAGGAGGTTGGGAGTTGACATAATGGTTAGGTGATTATCTCACACACAAGAGATACATGGTTTGATTCTCACCAAGTGGAAATTGTCTAGCCTTAAAATGGTCCACAAGGGCAGCTAGCCTAATACTTACCTGTGAACCTCTGAATCATTGAAAATAATCATGCAAGGGATGGTAATTATAGATGCTTGCATACTACACAAGGCCACCCTCTGAAGCCTTGCATTGAGCCAGTAGCCTAATATGAACCTATACCAAATGGATGGGAAATTGCAAATTTACCCCTGATTTGGCACCTATGTCCCTAAATGACAGGGGCAGCCTGTGAGCACTCGATGAGTACATCTCTATATTGTACATGTCTATATCGTAACCATAAAATTACTTGGAGTATTGACACAGATTAGCAATATTTTGGTAAATTTGGAGTAAGATTGGCTAGGCTTAAATGTCTCTTGGGCTGATAGCCTAGTAACCATCTAAAAAGCTATACACAAGTGAAAAGATAATCCAAGACGTACACTGGACAGCTCTGGAACTGACAAGCATGGCAACTACTCTGCTTTTCAGTGCCACACACAAATACACCAATTTATGGCAAAGTAGGCAACTACATGTCAAGTATGACTTCACTGTTTTAATGTTACCACAGACTGGGACAGGGGCAGATTTTTTTGGCAAAAGAGAATAAAATAGCAAAATGAAATGGAACCTGGAAGAATATATTCATAAAAGGAGGTAAGAGATATATGGTAAGACCCGCACCTGCAGAAAGAGAGTACACAGTCACCAAGAAATGCTTTACACAAGCCAGCAAATTAGACTGAATCCTAGGGAAGAAGAGTTTACCAGGGGAAATTGAGGGAGATGGAA
Source organism: Protopterus annectens (assembly GCF_019279795.1). Classification (NCBI taxonomy): domain Eukaryota; kingdom Metazoa; phylum Chordata; order Ceratodontiformes; family Protopteridae; genus Protopterus; species Protopterus annectens. The sequence goes on along the minus strand of NC_056730.1, from coordinate 183,306,482 downwards.
ATTCAGGAAAGATGTGTTGGATCACATACCAGCAGTGCAATTAGAGAGAAAGAGAGGAAAAGGAGGAAACTGAGTGGAGATGGGCAAGTGGGTACCAAGACAGGAAGCTCTAACTATAGGGACTAAGACAGGATACAATAAAAGAGAATAAAAAGCTCCAGTGGTGTAGCAAGATAAAACCCTAACTATGGGCCAGGTGACCTGGATTCAGTTAGTGGCTCTGATGACTGATGAAGTGGCAGGGAGGGATGGAAAGTACCATCCCAGAAGGGAAGTGTGGTGATGTGGCCACTCCTGTGATTATCCCTGTTGAAGACTGGGGACATTGTATGGCTGGAGGCATGTTCCAAAGAAGAGGTTGGGGTGGAAATGGCTAACACCTGTGGAGGTGGCATGATACATTGCAATGTCCCTTACTGCACACCTGCTCCTCAGGCATAACCTCAGCAATTAAGAGGTATGGTTAGGGCAATAAAACAATTGTTTGATTGACTGATAGCATGACCCCCAAGACACTGTTAGGATCTGTGCTGGCCACAGCAGATATTGGTGCTAGCCCAGATGAAGATCGGAGTAGCCAATAGACCCAGTGATGGGCATGGGAAACTTGAGAAGTTGTCCAGATGAAGAAGGGGACCAAAAAAAAAGAGAATGAAATTGAAATGGACATTGAGGCACTAGGAGGCAATAGTTTGACAATATTAAAGTAGCAGTGAGGGGGAAATTATGAGAGTGGAGGAATGAAATAGTAAAGAAAAGGAAAGATAGATTAAGAAACTGGAACGACAACTTGCAGAACTACAGAAAGGAATATGAAAATCAGGAATGGAAAGGACAGAGTTACAGGTACAAAAAGGCAGATTTAAGCTAGCATTGGAAGGTAAGGTAGTGACATTAGTTAAAATGGAAGAATAGAATGAAATGAATACTGGTGGATAATAAAGAAAAAAATCAGAGAACACCTAGTGAAGAAATATAAAACAAAAACAGGAGGTACAGAAATAATGAGAAAAAGAAAAAAAAATAATATAGGAGGACAGGAAATCTTTTGAGAATATGTTCAACAACTATACAAACCAAAGAGGATTGAAAGGAAACAAAATGGGAGTATGAGAACAGAGGACACCTTTATCAAATATGGAAACAGACATATCACAATAGAGGGAGGGAAAGGAACCCATAAGAGCAATGAAGGACAGGAATGTGGGGATACCACACAGTTACTCAGTGGAATTTATAAATGTGGAGGAGAGATATTTTGGAGAACACTAATAGAGGGGTTTGAGAGAATCAGTAGAACAGGAGACATTGCTTTGAGCAATTGAGAATTGGGTTAGGCTTCTTAATGCCCTCCTGGATCACATGCCTAGTAACTACCTATGAATCTGTGAACCTGTAAATCTAGTAAATGCAGAGGGAGGGGAATAGCTAAGTACAGGCTAAAGGAAACTAGGAAAAATGGAGAATGGGGAGACCTGCACATACCCTTATACACCTTGGCATACAACATAGTCAGGGGGATAGAATGGGGAGTCCTGCACATACCCTTATACACCTTGGCATACAACATAGTCACGTGGATAAAATGGGGAGTCCTGCACATACCCTTATACACCTTGGCATACAACATAGTCACATGGATGAAATGGGGAATGGGAAGACCTGCACATACCCTTATACACCTTGGCATACAACATAGTCACATGGATGAAATGGGGAATGGGGAGTCCTGCACATACCCTTATACACCTTGGCATACAACATAGTCACATGGATGAAATGGGGAATGGGGAGACCTGCACATACCCTTATACACCTTGGCATACAACATAATCACATGGATGAAATGGGGAATGGGGAGACCTGCACATACCCTTATACACCTTGGCATACAACATAGTCAGGGGGATAAAATGGGGAATGGGGAGACCTGCACATACCCTTATACACCTTGGCATACAACATAGTCAGGTGGATAAAATGGGGAATGGGGAGACCTGCACATACCCTTATACACCTTGGCATACAACATAGTCACATGGATGAAATGGGGAATGGGGAGTCCTGCACATACCCTTATACACCTTGGCATACAACATAGTCAGGGGGATAAAATGGGGAATGGGGAGTCCTGCACATACCCTTATACACCTTAGCATACAGCATAGTCAGTGGGATAAAATGGGGAATGGAGAGTCCTGCACATACCCTTATACACCTTGGCATACAACATAGTCAGGTGGATAAAATGGGGAATGGGGAGTCCTGCACATACCCTTATACACCTTGGCATAGGTGGATAAAATGGAGAATGGGGAGTCCTGCACATACCGTTATACACCTTGACATACAACATAGTCAGGGGGATAAAATGGGGAATGGGGAGTCCTGCACATACCCTTATACACCTTGGCATACAACATAGTCAGGGGGATAAAATGGGGAATGGGGAGTCCTGCACATACCCTTATACACCTTAGCATACAACATAGTCAGTGGGATAAAATGGGGAATGGAGAGTCCTGCACATACCCTTATACACCTTGGCATACAACATAGTCAGGTGGATAAAATGGGGAATGGGGAGTCCTGCACATACCCTTATACACCTTGGCATACAACATAGTCAGGGGGATAAAATGGGGAATGGGGAGCCCTGCACATACCCTTATACACCTTAGCATACAACATAGTCAGTGGGATAAAATGGGGAATGGAGAGTCCTGCACATACCCTTATACACCTTGGCATACAACATAGTCAGGTGGATAAAATGGGGAATGGGGAGTCCTGCACATACCCTTATACACCTTGGCATACAACATAGTCAGGTGGATAAAATGGGGAATGGGGAGTCTTGAACATACTCTTATACACCTTGGCATACAACATATGTGGATAAAATGGGGAATGGGGAGTCCTGCACATATCCTTATACACCTTGGTATACAACATAGTCAGATGGATAAAATGGGGAATGGGGAGTCCTACACATACCCTTATACACCTTGGCATACAACATAGTCAGGTGGATAAAATGGGGAATGGAGAGTCCTGCACATACCCTTATACACCTTGGCATACAACATAGTCGGTGGATAAAATGGGGAATGGGGAGTCCTGCACATATCCTTATACACCTTGACATACAACACAGTCAGGTGGATAAAATGGGGAATGGGCAGTCCTGCACATACCCTTATACACCTTGGCATGCAACATAGTCAGGTGGATAAAATGGGGAATGGGCAGTCCTGCACATACCCTTATACACCTTGGCATGCAACATAGTCAGGTGGATAAAATGGGGAATGGGCAGTCCTGCACATATCCTTATACACCTTGGCATGCAACATAGTCAGGTGGATAAAATGGGGAATGGGCAGTCCTGCACATATCCTTATACACCTTGGCATACAACATAGTCAGGTGGATGAAATGGGGAATGGGCAGTCCTGCACATACCCTTATACACCTTGGCATACAACACAGTCAGGTGGATAAGGAGGAAACAAGCACATACAAGGTCAGCTAGGAGAAAGCTGGGAATAACAAAGCCATAAGGAAAAAGGAAAACAAGCAATCCAGAAAGGAATAAAAAAGGAATGGGAAAAGGAAGAGAGGTAGGAAGCAAGTAAAGCAGGATGGCTGCAATAATCAAAGTAATACAGGAGATGCACCAGGTGCACAGAATGAGTGACCAGATATTAAAGATGCTTTGCAGATGGTACTTCACACTAAAGCATCTAGGAAGGAAAGGAAGGAAAACACAAAATTATGGAGATGTAATAAGGATGAAGTAGGGATGGTACACATTTCCTGGGGATGTAGCTGGGTATTGAAAATCTGAAAGGTCACCCTAGACGTTTCGGGCAAAATATTCAGGAAGAACTTGGACATCTCATGAAAGCTCTACATTTGGGGATTGGAGCTGAAGAAGAGTGTTGGGAGGACAGGAAATGAAGAATAAAAAGAATGATAAGGACAAAGATAAAGAGCATGGTAGCACAACGCCAGATGAAGGAAGGGAAGATTACAAAAGAGAAATTAGTCAAACATTCCTGGACATGGCAAGGAGATGAATAAAGCAAAAGAGGATGAGGGGAAAAGAAGAAACATAAGGAAGGAATTGGTTGAGGTAATGAACTATGAGAAGGCTGGGGGGGGAGGTTAAATAGAACAGACACTAAATAGTGAATAGCTACTGTGGATAAAAGTGCAACATGCATAAGGACTGAACAGCATGGAATGATATAATGGACTGGACAATAAGTACTGATCAGTGCACTAAAACCAAAGTCTGAAAAACTTTCTCTGTATCTCATCTCATTGTCAGAGAAATAAATATTAGATCACATGAAGTGATTATACCCCCAATGTACATCTTTAATCAGGTCAGCCAGAGAAAATAATGAAGCATTCTACACCCTAAAAATAAAGCCACTTGACTCACACTGTGAAAGTTTGGAGATAATTAACAAAGAAACAGTTAACAGTGGGGGTTGAAAATATGAATTTATAAATTGCAGGGACTATCTTTAGAATCTATAATCTGCAGGGGCCAGTGCTTGGCATATTATACCATTCGTGACTCCATCCTATTTGAAAACTTGCACCTTGAACCTTATCTGTATGATGCAAAAATGTACTGCTTAAAATTAACATAAATACAAAACAAACAAATTACTCAGTGACAACCAACAATATTGGAATAAATCACTTCACACAATAAAGTAAAGCTCTTCACTGTCAATATAAAAAAATTCATTGGCCAGGTCTGATGGTTCAGAGGATCTAATAACACATCCAAATTCATGACCTTTATACAGGTATGGACCCAGTTAATCAAACAATCAAATAACCAATTAAACAGTAATACATTATATTAGATATACACTTGCATATAAACATATACAGAAAAAATATTTACTGAAGGGTGGTTGGATGAGCGTGTATAATACTAAACGTAGGAATGAGTTCAGTGATTTAAATGCGGCTAAAAGTACGGATAAATTATTTTTTTGTTTCAAGATATTCTCCCTTTTCTCCAATTCTGGAAGGTATTATAAGGGATTTGTGGCATGTAGTGAATGATGAAGTGACAAGGTTTTTTGCAAAAAATATCAGTTTTTCCTATAGAAGAAGTCATAATTTAAAAGAAGTTTTGAGTTATGTTTATAGACCACAGAATTCACTGACAGGGAGTAGAGGTATGTTATTTATTTATTTATTTTACATTTGTTGACCGGGCTAGTCTAACTGGACATAATATCCGTTTTCAGTAGAGGCCCGGGGAGAAAAGCTCCAGTACAGGCAATAAACAAAGATTTATCACGTAAGGCATAATATGAGTAAACAATACAAGGTAGGAAGAAAAATAAGTTTCAACACAAAACAAATACTAAAAATAGGAGATAAACTTATACTACATACTACTATATTAGACTTATAAAACAGTAACAGTAACACAAAAAGAAGTTACACAGACAAAAAAAAAGGTTACTGGTAAAAGCCTAGTTCTTAGATAATGACTCTCAAACTCCTGAAAGTTTAGTGAGGAGCTAAGTAAGGGGGATAGGGGGGTAGAACTAGGTGAGTGAGGACATAATTTCAGTCGGGATTTGCACACGGACATATCCATTTTGTTTTGAGATGTTCTTTAATGTGTTTTTTGAAAAGAGAGGTAGAGTTTTGATTAGTTATTTCTTGAGGGAGTTGATTCCAGATTTTACCTATTGAGTTTGCAAGTAATGAATCCTCAGCTTTATTATATGATTTAGGTAGAGATACTAGTAGTTTATTAGCAGAACGGAGTGTGGCTAGGTTTTTATATGGTATAATCAGTTTTGTAAGGCTGGGGGTTACCTCAGGGTAGTAAAGGGTCTTATGAATGATAAGTAGTTGTTGATAGAGTAAGTGGTTGTTTAGCTCTAACCAATCTAGATGTTTGAGGTTAAGACAATGGTGAGTTCTTAGGGGAGTAGCAGTAATGAATCTGGCTATGCTATTGTAACAGATAGAGAGTTTGGTAATGTTATTTTTGGATATGTTATATAGATAGGTGAGGCATAAAAGAGGGTGGAGATCAGGTGTGTCTGTGCAATGTTTTTTCTAGTTTCTGGGGTAAGAAAGGGTTTAATTCTGTAGAGTGTCCCAATTTTTTTGTTGACATTTTTAATAGTGGTGTTAATGTGTTCATCGTGATTGAGATGGTTATCAATAGTTACACCTAGCAGTCGAGTGGTCTTGTCAGGGTTTATACAGGTTGCATTATTTGAGGAGATAGTAAAGAGAGGAGTGGGAGATTTATGAGTAGGAGTAAAGAGAAGAAGTTTAGTTTTTTTGGGGTTAAGGAGGAGGCAGTGTTGCAAAAAACAATTTTCAACATATTGGAAGACTGTTTGGGTGAGGGACTGGAGGGAGGGAATATTTTTTGCAGTGCAGATTAGCGTTGAGTCATCAGCATATTGAATGCAGGTGGCTTGTGGTATATTCAGATGTAGGTCATTGATAAATAAGGAAAAAAGAAGGGGACCTAGGATTGATCCTTGTGGAACACCAATATTTACTGAGAGTAGGGAAGATAGGTTGTTCTCCCAAAGGACTGCTTGTTGCCTGTTATGGAGATAGCTCCTAAACCACTGTAGAGAGTGTGGGCTAAGAGAATAAAGGTTTAGTTTGTCAAGAAGTATATTGTGGTTAACCATATCAAAGGCTTTAGAAAGATCTATGAAAAGTGCTGAGGAGAAACAATTATTGTTCCTATTTTTGTTTATGGAGTCAGAGAAGGAAAGGAGGGCAGTTGTAGTACTGTGGAATGGTCTAAAACCATGTTGACAGTTAGCTAGAAGTTTGTTTTGTAGAAGGTAGCTAAGCATTTGTTTGTGAACACATCTTTCCATAATCTTGGCTAATGGGGAAAGTAAGGCAATAGGGCGAAAATTTGAGAGTTCAGTTGATGAGCCTCCTTTATGTAGGGGAATTATATGAGATATTTTCCATAAGGTGGGGATTGTTCCTTCAGTGATAGTCCTATTTATCAGTATAGATACAGGATATTTGATAGCTTTAGCAGCTATTTGAAGGTATTCAGATGGGAGTTGGTCAGCAGATGGGGTGCATGGTTTGAGTTTCTTAAGAAGCTTATAAATAAGAGATGTAGCAACGGGTTGAATTTGAAAGTCCCTAGATGAGGGTAGAGAGGTATTTGGTAAGGATGCAGACGGTATAGGTAATGAGTTAGCTAGGGATTGAATGGCTTCTGTAAAATACTTATTAAAGGCATCAGGGATCTGTGTAGCATTGTTGGGGTGAAAGCCTGTAGGGGTAGGAGTAGGTGAATGTCCTGGTTTAAGAAGTTTATTAATGCTTGCCCAGAATTTTTGAGGGGTGTTTTGACTACTTTGTTGAAGGTGAAGATAATATTCCTTTTTATCTGTAACAGTATCTTTTTTGGTGGCATTTCGTAATTGTTTGAAGAGGAGATGATCAGATGGACATCTACTAGCTCTCCATTTGGCCCAGATTTTATTTCTAAGGAACATTCTTTCTTTTGTTTGTTTAGATAGCCATGGAGCAGATTTGGTTCTCATTCTAGTAGAGTGAAAAGGGGCATGATGATCAAGGATTTGAAGAAAGGTTGTATTAAAGTAGGTCACTGCTTTATTAAGTTCAAGGTGAGTTAGTGGTGACCAGTCACATGCTTGCAATTCTGTAAGGAAGTTATCAGGGTTAAAGAACTTTTTTGAGCGGGATGTTCTTAGTTTATGAGTATGTGGAATATTCACTTTTTGTCTTATGACATATGTAAGCAAATGGTCACTGATATAATCAGGAAGGGTTCCTGGGGTGTAACTGCTGGGGTGGTTATTAATGAGGATCCAGTCAAGAGTTGTTTCTTTTCTATTTTGTTTATGGATTCTAGTAGGAGTTGTTATTAATTGCGAGAACCCATAGAGATTAATATGGTTAGTTGGGTTTTGGTTTGAACAGGTTATCCAGTCAATGTTAAAGTCACCAAGTATTATGGTTTCTTGGGGTTGTTGGTTGGAAGTTGAACTAAGTAAGTTTTCTAGAGTCTGAGTATTATTACCAGGGGGAAGATACATACAAATTAGATAGATTGATTTGTTATTGTTGATCTGGAGTTTGGTAGATAATGATTCAGCTTTAGGATCTATTAGTGAAAGTTCATTATGGAGGGTAAGTTGGAGATTAGATTTGTAGAAGATGGCTATACCACCACCTTTCCTAGTTTTGCGGTCATATCTGAGAATGTTGTAGCCAGGAGGGTTATTTCCTGGTCCTGAGTAGAGGGTTTTAACCATGTTTCTGTAAGACATAAAATGTCAAATGAATGCAAGTTTAATAGTGCATGGAGATGATGAACTTTGTTATTAATACTTCTAATATTAAGGTGAGCTATTAGAAGAGAGTTAGATGTTTTAATACAAGGTGGAGGTATAGATAGAGGATGTCTATTTGTGTTTGGATTAGTCTTAGTGGAGGGACCAGGGTTTGGATGTATATCTCCATGTAGGAGGAGGTAATGATTGTAATAGAATAGGAATTTAAGGAATTTAAGTAAGTTGTTACAATATTTTTTGTTAAGGTAGAATGACATGTGTGTTGTTCTGTGGTATTTTGGTAGAAGATAATTAGTGGAACAGGTTATGTTACTGTGATTAAGGGTAGTGAGAAAAGAGGATGGTAGTGTTTGCTGGAGATGATGATTTTGTTCCTTTAAAGAGTTGTTTTCAAAGAAGGTGATATAGTAGGATATAGAAAGAGAGGCTATAATAATGGTAAAGAGAAGGATGTATGAGAGAAAGGGTTTAAGTGTAGGAGGCATGGTATTGAGTAAGTGTTAGGATAATATAGTTTGTGAGAAATGGTTTGTACAAGAGCTAGTGGTTATATGATAACTAGTGGTGTAGGGTTTTATGAGAAAGAAAAGAAAAAGTAAAAACAAGAACTGGATAGAGGTTGTTAATAATAGGTAGATGCTGGAAGAAATTAGCATGTGCAAGGTGTGGCTAGGCCAGGTAAGGGATGAAGAATAGGAGAGAATGAATGAAAGAGGTGAAATAAATAGGTGTACAAGGAAACTAGAAGGTAGTTTGGAGGTGGATGGTAGAGATGGGAGTAGCAAGAGGAGGAGGAGAAAAGAAAGAGAGATAATAGCTAAGGGGAGAGGTCAACTGATAAGAAGGATGGAGATAGGGCAGGGGAAGTGGGGGGAGTGTCTAGAGAGCTATAAGGTAAGGACCCCTAGGGGTGGGTGGGATTTGGGGGTAGGGAGGGGAGCGGAGCGGGGCAGACACAAAAGCAGGCGAGAGCAAGTGGGAGAGAAAACAATCAGTAAGGTGCAATTTAAGGGCAGGAGGCTGGCTAAAGGAGGGTAGCTAAGGGTAAAAGTGGAGGAAAGGGGAAGAAAAAATAAAATACAAAGATAAGTGAGGCTGAAAAGAAAAACAGTATGGGGATAGGCTCAAGGGAAGCCTAGAAAAGGTAGAGGTGGTGAAGGTGCAGCCAAGAGACAGGTTGATAAGACTAAGGGACTGAAGACTGTAGTCAGGGCTCAGAAAGGAAAGAAAAACAACAAGGAAAAAGAAAGAGAAGAGGCAGTCTAAGGGATAGAGTAGTAAATAAAACAGGGGGGATGGGGGGGTTGCTGCTGGCAGTGACTGGCAGTAGTCTAGTTAAAGTTACAAGAGTAGAGGATAAGTAATAACATAAGTAATACTCTTGATAAAATCAAAAACAAACACTGTAACATACACTAATGATTACTGTGGATTTGTCCAGGGTGGTTTAGATAACCCAGGGGGGAACCCAAAGCAGGATTTGGCAGGTGGATATAGCAGTTCTTAGGAGTCCAGAACGAGCACTTCCAGGAGTTAAGAGAGTGGAGAAAAAGTATCTTATACCAGACTAATGATTACTGTGGATTTGTCCAGGGTGGTTTAGATAACCCAGGGGGGAACCCAAAGCAGGATTTGGCAGGTGGATATAGCAGTTCTTAGTAGTCCAGAACGAGCCATGTGGGGATTGTAAGACATGTTCTAAAGTTAAAAATCTTACAGGTACTAAGATCAATGGAAGAAAATTCATTGCTAATGATTTGTTTAATTATGAGTCAAGGGTGTGTGTGTATATTATTGGATGTAACTGCAGGTTTCCTGCTTGATATGTGGGTCAGACGAAACATAAAGTTAAAGTCTGTATTTTGGAACATTTATGGGACATTAGGAAGCATAATTTAAAAAGTCCATTGACAGAACATTTTAGAAAAATGCATGGGGGTTTAAATGCAGGTTTTTTTTTCTGTGGGTTGGCATAACCCTTTCTTTCCAGTGGAAGTGATTATGTAAATAAATTAACTGAATTAAAGATGAAAATTATATTAAATTATAGATTTCTTTCTCCAAGTTGTTTGAATCAGAAAGTAAATGTGTGTTTTTAAATAAATGAAATATGTAAATTATTGAAAATAAGTATTCTGTATTTTTCTGTATATTTTTATATGTGTGTATTTAATAGAGTGCATTATTCTTTAATTGATTGTTTAATTGTTCGATTAATTGGGTTTGTATCTGTATGAAAATGAATAATTTGGATATATTATTATATCCTGTGAAGGCAAATGGCCAAGGTACCAGATTGGTAAATAAAGTTGTTCGCTTGCTGAGCAGTTCGGATTTATTTGTTTCCTTTGCTTTAAGTTTTTATTTGTGTTTCATTATGTCTGATGACTCAGATTCTGCTGCTCTGGGTACATCTCAAACCTTGATTATGCAGGATAAATATGACTTTGTGAAAGGAAGAAGAAATTTGCAATGATCACTGGTGAATAATAATGATTTGTGGGGCAAATTTGAACATTTGGAGATACTTATGATGAGGGAAGCATCATTATTTTATGATACCAAACTGCTGGAGAAGTATGTGAGCCTTAATATCACTCCTAGAGGCTTGGGAGTTGACCGTCTTCCTGCTACAGACTTTGGTGAAGATGAAGCTGATCTACTTAGAGGAATGGAAGCAGCTTTCCCAGCAATGCACATTAGGTTGGCTTCATGTTTTGATTAAAAGAAATTTAAGGTTGCATGACAAAATTAAGAATGTGATTGTTCATTTATAGAGCCAGTTGTTGATAGAAGAATCAACTTTGGTGTATGGTGATAAAAATGCAAATTATTAAAGCCATGTAGAAAAGGTTGAGTTAGAAGTTATTCAATGAAAAAAAAAAGAAAACTATGCAGGGACATTAAGGATTTTGAGGATGGCCTTATATTTTTGTGGCAGCAGAAGCCAAGATATGGGAGGTCAAAGGTGAGAAATATGGGTAGCAGCAGTTTGGTTGGATGTGATTCTTCATTTTTTTTGGCGGATACAAGTTGTAGCAAAATGAGTGTTTCATTTGAAGTTGTATAGCTTGCTAATAATGTGAATACTGGGGAATGTATACATTTGGACTGTAATTATTGTTCCTTTCACCCAAATGGCCAAGGAAGAGGGAGAAAGGGAAGGAATCGTGGTAAGAAGATGCGAGTTAAATGATTGGGACAGTTCTCTTTTGACTTTTGAGACTGTTAGGTATTTGCTTAATGAATATAACAGCACTTTGGAGATCGTTAATCTCTCAGATTTGAATGCTAATTCAGAATTGAGGCCTGTTCTGTTCAAATGTAGCAAGTATATTCCTACATGTAATCCTTTTTTAGCAGATGTGTTAATTGATGTGGAGAAACTTCATAGGAAGTTATATCTAAAAGTGTTTTTTGATAGTAAAGCAGAAAATTTACAAAATGTTTTTAATATTACTGATGATATTTCAGAGTGTAGTGATTATTGAACATGCCAATCTATGAAATGGACTTTGATTCTGAATTAAGTGAATTGTGTGATGTAAATACAATTGATTCAAATGAAGGAGATCAATATTGTTTGGATTATGGGAGATTAACTGTTCCTCCCCTTCCTTGTATTAATACTGTCTTACCCCCTCAAAATGTTCCAACTATTTGTTTGTTTGAAAAGGTGGTATGTAAAAAACTGGAAAATGAGTTTAATAAGTTTTTACATTCTCGGAAAAGTTATAACTTAAGTAAAGTTGAATGGTTGGCTTTACAGCAACTTCATAAGTTGACATACACATGTATTTAAACAAGTGGATAAACGGGGGTAATTGGGTGAATATGAATACAGTCAAGTAGTTGAAAATGGCATATGATTTGTTGGCTGATAAAACAGAATATGAGAAATTAGTAAGTAACCTCCTTATTGCCTTTAATAAAGTTATATTAGAAATTTTAGAGAGAGGAGAAAGATTGGGTTTCCATGGTGTAAATGATGGTAAAGGACATTTTATTAAGAAACCAGTTCACCTGGTGTTGTATGCTATCCCTAAGATACATAAGAATTTGCAACCCCCCTGGGTAGACCCATTATTTCAAGGATGGATTCTTATTTGTAGAACATAGGTATGTTCTTAGATTTTCAACTTAAAAAGTTTCTGGGAATGGTGACTGCACATATTAGTACACTCAAGATTTGTTAGAAAGTGTAAAGGGACTTGTAGGGTAGGTCAAGTATTACTGGATTACAGTGGATGTTAATTCATTATATATACTAACAGCCAACATAAGTCAGGACTTGAGGCAGTGGGAAATGTTATGGGAGAGGGACTCCACTCTTCTTTCTTGATTTCCCTCTTGGAGTTTTGTCTGGCAAACAATTATTTTTGTTTTGAGAATGAGTTTTTTTTTTCAGATTAAGGGTACAGCTGTGGGGGCATCCTTTGCCCCTGTGTATGCCATTATATCTATGAGGGATTTTGAAAGAAAGTGTGTGTATCCTACTAAATTTTACACTGAACATGTGATCTTGTTCAAGAGATATATAGATTATTTGATTTTTGTTAGTAGGAGTGATATGTGTACATTTTTGGAATGTTTTGAGGATTTAAATGACAATCCCTATGGACTTAAATTTTCATATGAATCAAACAGTAAGAGTATTAATTTTCTTGATGTCACACTTTATGTGGTGGGAGAGATTGCCAAATTTAGAACTTTTAGAAAGGAAACGGCACTGAATAATTTTTTGTATGCAATGAGTATGCACCCCCCATTTGTTAGATTCATTGCTCTATGGGGAATTTAAAAGAAGTTTTAATAATACATCAGTTGCAGCAGTGAGAGAAAGTGAATTATGTGGTATTGAAAATAGGCTTAAAGAGTGATGCTATACTGTTGGACAGTAGAGATAAACAATGTTACTGGAGGGTGGTAGAATGAGCATGTATAATGATAAATGTAGGAATGAGTTCAGTGATTTAAATGTGGCTACAAGTAGGGATAAATATTTTTTTTGTTTCAAGATATTCTCCCTTTTCTCAAATTCTGGAAAGTATTATTAGGGATGTGTGGCATGTAGTGAGTGATGATGAAGTGACAGGAAAGTTTTTTCCAAAACGTTTTTTCCTATAGAAGAAGTCATAATTTAAAAAAGATTTTGAATTATGTTTATAGACCACATAATTCACTGACAGGGAGTAGAGGTATGTTCCCACATGGGCATTCTAACATATGTTCTAAAGTTAAAAATCTTATGGGCACTAAGTACAGTGGAAGAAAATTCATTGCTAATGATTTGTTTGATTGTGAGTCAAGGGGCGTTGTTTATATTGTTGGATGTAATTACAGGTTCCTACTTAGTATGCGGGTCAGACCAAATGTAAAGTTAAAGTCCATATTTTGGAACATTTGGGGGATATTACGAACCAGAATTTGAAAAGTCTGGTGGTAGAACATTTAATAAAATGCATGGCGGTTCAGATGCAGGTTTCTTTTTCTGTGTGTTGGCATGACCCTTTCTTCTCTGGGAGGTGATTATTTAAATAAATTAATTGAGTTAGAGATGAAAATGATATTAAAATATAGCACACTTTCCCCAAGGGGGTTGAATCAAGAAGTTAATGTGTGCTTTCAAATTATTTAAATATGTAAATTATTCAAGATAAGTATTTTGTATTTTTCTGTATATAATTTTATATATGTGTATATTTAATAAAGTTATTATTGTTTAATCGATTGTTTAATTGTTTGATTAATTGGGTTCGTACCTGTATAAAAGTGGTGAATTTGGATGTATTATTAGATCCTGTGAAGGCGAATGGCCGAGGTACCAACTTGATAAATAAAGTTGGTCGTTTGCTGAACACTTTGGATTTATTTGTTTCTTTTGTTTAAAGTTTTTATTTGTGTTTCATTATGACTGATGGCACAGAGGCAAGGTATCCATCTGCATCACTGCAACTTGAGTTTAGGAACAGAGTCATGCTGCTAGAAGGGCTGGCTGGGCATTAGTAGGAAGAGGCTGCTGATGGCTAACCTTCTTAACCTGGGAGAAGGTGAGGGGAAAACCCAGTTCTTGTGCAACCTTGGTGGAGAAACTTGCAGGACATTTCAGGATGGCACAAAGGGGTAGCAATGATGTTCTGTTGTTACTGCAATATCCATTTCCACACGTAAGGAAAGTGCTTGACCACTGGAAGAATGTTGTCTGCCAGACTTCACTCTCATCATCCTTATTTGATCCCTAGCTCTCAAGCCTAGCAAGAAGTACCTTTGAGGTCAACTTCCCAAGGAATCAGGGGCCCACCTAGTCACATACAGGATACCTGCCATGGAGCTATAGAGCGATTAAGGTATGGGTCAGAATGGAAGGCAGAGAAAACAGTCTTAGCCTTAGGGGTCAGGTAAGGGAGCTTAAAAAATATTAGAAATAGCATTAATTGGTACATGGGCACAACACGGCAGCAGTCAAACATCTTGAAGCCCATTAAGACATAAACCTGGCAACAAATCTATGGACCTAGAAAACATTAAGAAGAAGAATAAGACTACAATAATAGTGGCAGTACAAAGATAGTCTGATCTGTCTGAGTTGGAAAATATATAGGGAAGTGAGACTATTTCTTTGGCCAAAAGGCTTTTTAGTTGGTTTAGTTACTTTTTTTTTTTTTGAGTCTATAAATTCTGTTGCTTATCGCATACTGATGTTTTACAATATCTTCTAGAAATGCAGGCTCTCAGATACTAATTGTTCTCTATAAAACATTATCTGTAACATTACCCAGTACTCAGCTGTGCATGAAATAACTTGTTTGTGAGCTGTGGAGCACTGCTGCATGAATTTAGTCATACATAGCCTGGCTGTAGTTTCTACCCTCACAGCACCCATGTTAGCCTGCTGTAAAAGCTTGGTGTACCACTCCTTTGTAGTTCATCTAAAAAAAGAACTGACACCATGGTTGGACACTTTCCCAATTTCTGTGCTGCCAGCTTGGTAGATATGGGCATCCTGAGACAATGTAGGAATTGCCTCATGTTCACTGACAACCAATTCATCATTAGAGAAATGGATACAGTATGTGAGAGATGCAATTACGCTGAATGCAAGACTCTCACACAAAAGCAGTCAAAATAACAATCTGGTTTTCAGTAACATTAGTGTTACACCCACCACACATACTGACTCAACACATAGACCATCATATGCTGAGACACTTAAAAGCAAACTTTCTAAGACCCCAAAGATGTCCTACAAAAAAATCCTCAGCAACACCAAAAGCACTCCACCAAAACAACACCCAGCAACACACATACAGCCACATCCTCACCCTTTGGAGTGTCAACTACAAGCCAGTAAGGTGAGCCAATACATAACCAAATATTTTAGTCATAGGAGACTCCATTGTGAGACATATGCCCTGCTCACCAGGCTGAATAAATAGAAAATCAATGTCAGTTGTTTATTAGGGGCTAGGATTGTCAAATCACCCCTCATGCAATCAAGTCATAAGACCACTAGTACCAGTATGACTCAGTCATAGTCCATGAGGGTGTAAATGACCTGAGATGTACCTCCCTGTACTCTATGAAGAGAGACAGTATAGAACTCTCAGACTATGTGTCCCTGGCTGGTATGTGACTAGCATTGAGCAGCATTCTACCTTCAAGGATGATGTCATAATACAGACAAAAGATGATTAACTTCAGTAATTGGCTTAGATTCTGGTGTCATTCCAAGGGGGTACAATATATAACAGACTGTATTGCTTTGCCAAGCATTATCCGTACATGTCCTCTCTAGGCTTTTGAATATTGGCTAAAATATTGTTCTTCCCCAGTTGTGCCCTTTTAAGGCAATGCTAAAGCTAAACTGACAAACCTTCTGACATAGCAAAACCAACCCAAGGGAATCTAATGGTGTTACTGCTCAATGCCAGCAGCCTCCATACCCTGGAAAATGTGGACATCTGTGTAATTACTGAGACATGGTTTAAAGCCATGGAGAGCACCCTGGCAGTGCAGGGCTACAATACCTTCCACATATTTAGGCTAGCTACTGCACAGGCAGGGACCAAAGATGGAAGTGTTTCAATCGTTATCAATGACAAACTCACCTTAAGACTAGTCAGCGAGGGCAACATGCTTGAGCTTTTACATGCTCAGATTTCCACAGGCAAAGTCCCATATCATATCCTTGCAAGCTGTTGTTTACCCTGTATGACCCAAGAAACCCATATCTCATACTTTGACTTAATGGAGGCTCTCACAATTCACCCCAATACCATATTCATTGGCAACTTCAAATACCCCTCTATAATCTGGTATACTTACATGACTCTAAACTTACAGGCCCAAAGATTCCTCTACTTTGTAAATATAAGCACCTTGGACCAGTCCATATGGTCACTAGGAGATGCAAACATACTCAACCTGGTACTCACAAAAATGGGAAAATGCTATATTCCCCTGGTGTAGTGTCTGCTTTGGTAAGATCAGACTACAAAGCTGTCTCCTTCATGATAAAAAATCAATTTTGTGATCTCAGCTAACCTTGAAACATTTAGGACCTATTCTAAGTAAAACGTTCTACTACTGAGTGATAACCTGTCAAAGTTGAAAGAGCCCCCCCCCCAGACCTTGAGAAAACAGCAGCCTATGTGGAATAATTCATAGCAACCCTGTTACAATCATGCCAATAAATGTATAGATAAAGCTGTTTCTAGCAGAAATTAGCCCAAAACTAACTCAAAAACAAACCACCCTTGTAGAATCTAAACATAAACAGGCTGTATAACAAAAGAAAAAAGTCATAGCCAAGATTAGGAAGTACTTTACCCAGACAGATAAAAGCACTTCATAAATCTAAAAAAACAACTAAGAAGGCAAATTAAGCCCACTAAAGCCAAATTTAAGTCTCCCAGCATACCTCACAATTGTCCTGACTTTCACAGAATATCCAGATTTTTGCCTCATTTTTGGTCTGTTAATCATAAACGTTTGTTTTTCTGGCAAATGATTGGCAAATCCTTGAGAATGGAAACCAGGAAACAATGACAGCAATTGAACTTCAGACTTCATACCCCTCATGCTAATGGAAAACCTGTTATTCTATCAACTTTCTAAGTTTATAAGAGCAATATTTAAAAATTCTCCCTATTTTTGGGCCTTTTTCCCTTCATTTCTTATGGCTTTGTCCAGATTTTTTGCTCTAAGAGGTTGAGAGGTTTGCCTGCCAGGTACAAGACAACCACAAGGCTTTCTTTAGCTATTTCCAAAACCTCAAAGGCAGCACACAGCATTATGCAGAACTGAATGTAAATGGAGCCACTGACACAGAGCTGTTAGATTTACCAAATCTGCTGGCTGATAAATTCAACACCAGATTTACCCCCATCTTTCCCCAACTGCCATCCCACCCCCCCGAAAATACCACTGATTGTAAATAGAGCCACCTACACAGAGCCAGAAGATATAACAAATCTGCTGGCCGACAACTTCAGCACCAGTTTTAACCCCAACTCTCCCCCAACTGCCCCCCCCCAGGAAATACCATAGAATAAACTCCCCCCCAACTATCATTCTGGACCAGGTCCTAGATTCACTCTTGTAAGGCCAAAAACAGTGCATCAATGGGCCCTGATAATATCCCAGGATGCCTCCAAAATAATCCAGAACATAATCGATCAGGACCACTGGAGTCAGTGATTAACCATGGCCTCCAGACAAGTTTTGTGCCACGTGAATGGAGAACTGCAATGGTCATCCCACTGCACAAGGGTGGGCTATCAACTGACCCAAAGAACTACAGACCCATAAGTCTCATTAGTGTCATATGCAAAGCCATGAAAATAATTATTATGGAAATGATTAATAATGGCATATAAAACATTCAGGCACTGGATAACCAAGGCAATCGATGAAGGCAAAACAGTTCATGCTGCCTACCTTGACCTGGCAAAGACATTTGGCATAAACCTAAATGTTACTCACTAGATATCCAGATGGCTCTCAGACAGGACTCAGGAAGTTAAGGTTGAAGAGTCCATCTCTACAAAAAGGCTGGTCACTAGCAGAGTCCCTCAGTGTTCTGAGCTGGGTCTGTTCCTTTTTGTCATCTACTTTTTGGAAGTCAAAGCCAATGTCAAGTGCCTCTGGCTGAACAAGTTTGCATATTATTGCAAACTAGGAGCAGTGATAGAATCCCCCCAAGATGCTACCATCCTACAGGAAGGACTAACACACGCAAATAAGTGTTGCCAAAGCCACAGCTTAAACCTCAGTGTCAAGAAATGCATAACAGTAACCTTTGAGAAATTAGCCACCCTAGGAAATTGCCTCATCAATAACACACTCCTAAGAGTAGAACCAGTAGTCAGGGATTTGTGCATATATGTAGATAGTAACTTGGCTTTTGACCAACATGTATGTAAGGCAGTAAGGAAACTATTTTATATTGCTCAACTTAGAAGCAAAGGCAAAACATCTAAGTCCAAGGAAGTCATCATTCCATTGTATTCAGCCCTAACCAGGCCTATCATTGAGTACAATACCCCCTTTGGTATGTACCTGACCAGGCGTATGCAACAACTGGAGTATCTACAGATGTTCCTCACAAAAAGAATACATGGCAAAAACAGCAAGTCCTATGTCGATTGCCTCAAAGCCCTTTCTCAATACTTTGTTTCCTGTAGACGGCTGAGAGATGGTCTATGCCTAGCATACAAGGCATCCTTTGAATTTCACTCTGATGTATCTTTTGCATAGTCACAAAATGAATAGCATCAGGATTGCTCAATCTAGATTCATAATTCTATACTAGGCTAATGACCACCAGGGCCTTTATAAGCCTAACAGTGCAGTCCAACCCAATTGGGTTCCTATGTATCATGGGTGTTTATTAGCAGGGGATATATTAGATAGGAAGTTTCTAGAGGTTATGTGGAGAGTTGTTAGACAGAGGCAGATAGTAATGCCCAAACTATCAGACACATGGGGGCCAGACCCGGGATGAATTTCTGATTTTCCATCCATTGTTCAAGGTTATGCTTAAATATGTGTAGGAATAGACTCGGCTTCACATGAATGGGGAGCCTGTTCCAGAGCATGGGGATCCCCTGAGACATATATCTTTCTCACCAACATGTCTTCTTATGTCACAAGCAAAATTTAAATCCTTGGATCTAGTGGTTCTAATGGTTTTTGTTTTGTGGATGAGCTAAAGGTCCATCAGAGCTGGACTCAAGGATGGCTTGTATGCCAGGCATAGATCGCCTCTCAGTAACCTGTATGACAGAGTATAGAGATAAGGCTTTAAGGCAATCCATATAGGCAGTTTGTTTATACCCTGGATTCTCCTGATAAGGAACCTTTGTGGGCAATCAACTACATGAATCAGCTTGTGTACTGACCCTTGTTAACGAATTAGAATATTTAAATCTTGTATATACTGTATAACCTCTCCACTTTGTCTCTATCTAAATCTTGCAGTCTTATTACAATAAATATGATCCTATTCATGCTCATATTTAACTCTACTGTTAATGTAAAATTAACTGATTATTATGGTAATTATCTCCGTACATGTCAGTTCTGACATATATTGTACCTTATCTGTTTTGTATACAATTTTTTTTATTATTTATTTATTTATTTACATTTGTTGACCGGGAGAGTTCGACTGGACACAGGTCCGTTTTCAGTGGAGGCCTGGGGAGAAAAGCTCCACATTATTATTTGCATTATACAGTTAAAACAAACATAGCATTTAAAAATAGACATTAGTCCAGTTAAGGATGCAAGACAAGAAGAAAACAGATGTAAAACAGCTGTAGAGCATAGTACAATTTTAAAATATGGTGACATATACTAAACATGGTTAAAATGTAGTTGAGATTCATCAGTGAACAATAACTGTTTTTGAGTTACATAACAGCCATTAGCAGTTGTTGCTACAAGAAGTTAGTATTATGTGGTAGGTAGCTGGGAACATGAGTAGCCAAGCTTACTAAGAGTAGGTTGTTGATAGAGGGCTGAGAGAGGTAGTGGGTGGGGGGAGTGAATGGTATTGGGGGGGGGTTGCAAGAGCATATCTGGCAAGTTTTGAAGTGTGATTTTAGTAAGGATTTGAAGTGGGTGCAAGAAGTTACAGAGGTAATTGAGGATGGGAGGGAGTTCCAGAGTTTGGCTATAGTGCAGGAGAATAATGCTTCTCCAGCAGAGTTAATGGCTCTTGTGACCTGTAGGAGGTTTTTGTGGCTGGATCTTAGTAGTCTTGTGGTTATGTAGGGTTGGCGTAGATTCTGGAGGGATGGGACTTTTAGTGGTTGGTTTATTAGTTTGTGGGCGAGTGTGAGTTGGTACCATTGAAGGAGGTTGGGGAGCTCTAACCAGCCCAGTTCTGCTAGTATGAGACAGTGGTGAGTACGGTAGGAAGCTCCTGTGGCGAATTTGTAGCAGGGTTCGAGCTTATTTAGATCACATTGTCTAAGGTTAGTAAATATTGGAGAGGCATAGAGTAGGGTAGAGATAAGATGAGAATTTGCTACCGAAAGTTTAGCTGCTTTGGTAAGTAGTTGCTGATTTCTATATAATGCTCCTAAGTTTTGTGCACTTTTTTAATGGTCATGGAAATGTGAATGTCAAAGTTCAGTTTATTGTCCATTTCTACTCCTAGTAATTTGGTGTGTTCTGTAGGATGGATGGTGGTGTTGTCTTTTGCTGTGATGTTAAAGTGAGAGCTGTCTAGGGTAAGTTTGGTGGGTTGGAAGATTAGTAATATTGTTTTGTTTGGGTTGAGTATTAGTTGGGCATCGGATAACCAAGTTTCAATAGAAGAAAATGCTTCCTGTGTGACTTTTTGCAGTTCTGGTAGGGAGTGGGCTGTGCAGATGATGGTTGAGTCATCTGTGTATTGTATGAGTGTGCCATGTGTTGTGGCTGAGGCTAGATTATTGGTGAAAATAGAGAAAAGTAGGGGTCCCAGGATGGATACAATTTTTTTTGCCTTTTCTTTAAAGCAGTAGATATGTACTACTTAGCTGTTATTTGTATTTGTATTATGTGTATTATGTGGAGCTTTTCTCCCAGGGCTTCAGCTGAAAATGGACTTTTTGTCCAGTAGGACTTCCTTGGTAAGCAAATTTTAAATAAAAATAAATAAGTAAAATAAATTCTGACTGTTGCATATGTTTAGTCAGGTACATGCCGAAGGGGACATTATACTCAATGATTGGTTTGATTAGCGTCAAATATAGTGGTACTATGACTTCTTTGGACTTGGATGCCATGCCCTTACTTATAAGTTGGGCAACAAAGAATGATTTTGTTACTACCTTGGCCACATATTGGTCAAAGGCCAGATTATTGTCTACACATGTTCCTAGTTCCCTGACTATTGGGTCAACTCTTAGTGGTGTCTTATTGATAACGTAATTAGCCTGGATGGAACTTTTCCCAAAAAGGACTATAATGCATTACTTGGCATTGAGTTTCAGTCTGTGACTTTTTCACCAGTCATTTGTCTCTGCTAGAGCCTCTTGTAAGATTTTTGTTTCTTGGTGGGGGATCTATGATAGCGCCTAATTTACAGTCATCTGTGAACTTGATAAGCCCAAGGCCCTTGATATTAGCCTTTACCTTTATATGGATACCAAATAGGACCTGTCTCAGCATGCATCTCTGAAGTACCCCACTGGTGACTGGTCTCTTAGTGGAGGTGGTATCACCAATCCTATCTTCCTGGGTCCAATCTGTGAGCCAACTGGCAATCCAGCAAGTTATGTAATGATTTATGCCCAGTTCAGTGAGTTTGGCATCTATAACCAAGTGGGGTATAGTAGGGATTTAAACTTTGCTTGCGACATAAATAGGACATGTTGTAGGGAGAGGTATGTGTCTCAGAGAATTCCCCTTCTCTGGAAGAGGCTTCACATGCACGTGTAGCTGGGCTCTTCCCTAACCCTAGTCAAGAGAAACCTGAACGAGTGGATGGGAAATCAAAAACACACCCTGGGTCTACCACTTATGTCTGTAATGGACAGAGGCAGCCTGTAAATCTTGCAGTAGCTTGCTTATGTATACCCCTTAAAAACAATAAGGCACATAAACTTGTGGATTACATTTGGGGTGCTTGGCTGTTCTTATAGAGGCCCAGTGGTTAGCATAGTATACACCTATGAATCTATGAACCTATGAGTATAACTTAGTGAAGTGCATTGGGGACCACCTGGAAGAGCAAAGTTATACTTAAAGGAGGGCTCACAGCGGTCAATGAAACTGAACTCTTACTGCATTAGCTGCTGTAATCATGCTGTATTACACTGATTAAATCAATTAACTTCTCTATGCTTCTGGGTTACTGCTTAACATAAGTAAGCTCCTTGACCTAGTGAGGCTTGAAATCTGTACTTAGAAGGAGTTGCTTTATTAAGTTTAAGCCAAAATTTGATTTAGTTAATTAATGAACTTAGTGATGCTAACGTAGAAATCTAGCCTATTGCTGTTTTTTTTTTTCCATTTTTTTCTTTGTAGTTTTAGTTTAACAATTTGTTACACAGATCTATACTATATGGTTTACTTTTCTTTATACTGTGATAACTAACTTCCCAGTGACTTTCACTCTGCATTAGTGGTTGTTTTTTATATATTTATTATCTGCTATTAGGGTGACCATTTACATAGACGTATTGTACTTGTGCCAAACAATTATGAGGTATTGTTTCGTGCCATGTTCCTTTTTGCAGATGTAGAAATGTTATGCACAGAAATAGAACATAGACAGTTTTAGATGTGAATCCTCATTATGGAAGCGGGAACAAGTTCAAAGCACAGAATGTTCTATTTGCAAATTTCTGTTCTGGTATTTTGAAGCACACTGCAGGCTGGTTAAATTAATTTAATAATGCTTCCTCCTGCCAGGGGAGTAGATTGCTGGTCATTTTAGGGTTCACTTTCTAATGAGCAACAGCACTAGAGAATGGCATGAAAGGTTATGCAGCATCACTGGAGAAGTGCTGGAAAGGTTAGGTAGCATTGCCAGAAAATTGCAAAAAGGTTAAGATGATTCAAGAAAGCCTTTAATACACTGGGAAATGTAAATGTTTTATGGATTTCAATGAACTTTTTTTCTAGATTTCAAGTACATTTTTGTTATAAATAGCTTACCCTTTATTCATAAACTAATGAAGACCTCAAGATAAGGACTTAACTGATTCCTTTGCTATATATTTGTTTTATAAAACTGAAACAATTTGTTTTGTATAATGTTAACTAGATTTTGTAAATTCATGTTTAGCCAACCAACAGTTATAGAATAACCCCAACTTGCTCTTTACAGAACAACTGATTAGCAATTAAGTTCCATGCTTAAATATCAGGAAACTAGACCCACAACCATGCAGGTGTGCTGTACTCACATATACACATGTACACACACACACACACACACACACACACACACACACACACACACACACACACACACACA
Source organism: Protopterus annectens (assembly GCF_019279795.1). NCBI lineage: Eukaryota > Metazoa > Chordata > Ceratodontiformes > Protopteridae > Protopterus > Protopterus annectens. The sequence continues at coordinate 183,282,638 of NC_056730.1, read as the reverse complement.
CACACACACGCACACACGCACACACGCACACACACACACATGCACACAAGTACACAACAGTAGGATTCATTGCATAAAATCATGTTTGCTGAGTTTGTATGTGTGTATCAGTATGACAGTCCATAGCAGGGCTAAGTGTAAGTGGTGTAATAGGTCTAGGCCCTTTACTGACTGCTCTATCAGAGACATAGATGCCAGACCAGGGGTGAATTTCCTATTATTCATGCATTTGTCCAAGTTGTACTTAAATAGGGTTAGATAGGGACTGTGCTTCTGATGGATGTGGAGTCGACCCTGTACCAAAGAAAGGGAATTCCAGAGAATATGAAACATATCTGTCTCCCCATCATGTCCTATTTATCTTGGAAGCAAAATGTATGTCTTTTGATCCAGTAGTTATAATGCTACTTGTTTTGCTGATGTGCAAATGATTCAGCAGGATCCAGGGATGCCTTGTACGCCAGGCAAGAGTTTCCTTCCAGAACGCTGTATGATACCAAGTAAAGAGATAGGGCTTTTAGGTGATCAGCATAGGACATTGTGTTTAGTCCCTGTATTTTTTTGTAAGGAACCTTTGTGGATGTTCCATTTGCTGCATGTGCCTTGGTCAGGTACTCATCAATGGCAGTATTATACAATATGATGGGACTGATGAGGGTTGAGTACAGTGGTGCAATTACTTCTTTGGACCTAGATGCAATGCCCTTACTTATAAACTGAGCAACACGCAAGGATTTTCTTACTACCTTGGACACATGTTGGTTAAAGGCTAGGTTACTATCTACATGAGTTCTCAGATCCAGGACTAGTGAATCAACTTTTAGCTGTGATTTATTGATGATGTAGTTACTCATGTTGGTCGACTTCCAAAAAAGTACTATAATGCATTTCTTGGCATTGAGTATTAAGCCATAGCTTTCACACCAAGAGTTTGTCTGTGATAGAGTTTCTAAAGGGTGTTATCATCTTGGAGGGATTCAATGACTGCTCCCTGTTTGCAGCCAACTGTGAGCTTGGTCAGCCAGAAGTCTTTGACATTGGCTTTGACCTCTGAAGAGTAGATGCCTAAAACAGGCCTAGCACAGAGCTCTGAAGGACTGGTGACCGGTCTCATTGTGGAGGTGGCCTCACTGATCCTAAACACTTTGGGTCCTATCCGTGAGCCAGCTAGCCATCCAGTGTGTTATAAAGAGGTTTATGCCTAGTTTCATAAGTTTGTTAACAATGTCTGAGTAAGGTATCTTATCAAATGATTTAGCCAGATCAAGGTAGGCAGTATGCATTGCTTTCCTCTTATCCATTGCCTTAGTGATCTTTTCAAAGAAGTCCGCCAGGTTCAGTAAGCATAATTTTCCCTTGACAAAGCCCATCTGGGAAGGATCCAGAATCTGGAGGTCTCTTATGTCCTTCTTGATAATTTCCATGATAATTCTTTCCATGGCTTTGCAAATAAGAATAGTCAGACTAATGGGTCTGTAGTTTCCAGGATGTGTTGAAGGTCCTACGTTATGAAAGGGTTGACTATCGCAGTCCTCTAATCTTGGCACAAAGTCTGCTTTAAGACTATAGTTAAATACTGACTCCGGAGGTCCTGATAAATCATATTTTAGACTGTTGAGCAGGCATCCTGGGATGCTGCCAGGGCTCACTGAGGCTGTGTTTTTGGCTTTAGGGAGCGCAGCAAGTACATGCTCCTTAGTTATAGTTGGAGGGATTATGTTTGAGGGTATTTCTTGGGGAATGATTGAGGGCGAGAGGGGGTAAGTTGGAACTGAATTTGTCTACTAACAGGTTCGCTTATCACCAGGTTCAGTGAATGTGGCGCAAAAACACTACACCTCACAAGTACGGCTGTGCACGGCCAACCCAACATGAAAAACACACCAAAGGCCAGCACAAAACGTTCCGAGCCCAAAATTTATTTAGAAAGATATAGTGCTAAATAAGCACTGAAATCATAACTCGATCCTCATACTAGTTTCGGCAAAAACACCTTCTTCAGTGAGGAAGAAAAAAATGTAATGACAGCTCACTGGTAAGCAGGAATGCTTATAAACAGCTCAGAACCAATAAAAAACAAAAGCACATTACATATGTGCATAAATAATGAGCAGCAAAGAGTTACATTCAAAACCAAAATGCACCTCCATACGTAATATATTACTAAAGTGTAATCACAGTTATGATAACAAAAAATGTCAGAAAATATTTGGATCAAGATAGTCACTTAGTCATACATATCTACCAATGCGAAGTGTAACAAAGCAGCATAGCTAATATATTTGTAATGTATAATACATTATCAAGAACACTATGACAGGTATAAAAGTTATCCATGCCATGTCTGAGGTATTATTTGCATAAATATATAATGTGTTATATAAAGAAATGAAATTCAATGGTGGTCAAAGGACTGGCACCATAACCAATGTAACAATACCATTGTATATATAATACACAAAACATATCTAAGGCTGATAGTTGACAAAGGTGTAAATATAAATACTGAAGCCAATAAAGGATTACTAGCTGTAAGAATGTAGCAATATTAAACTTCATGACCCACTACAAAACACAAAATCATACATACTGTTAGTATCCGATGAAACACATAATATAAAGCTATAAAACAGTCTGAAATTGGCCCATACCATTAGTGAGTTATTATTATAGAACCATATTATATAAGACATACCATTAATTCACCTGCTGACAATAATGCAAGCGCAAGACACTAATGATGAAAAAGATAATATACAGTTATAACGCTACCTGTGTTTCTCATATAATACATATTGGTATCTATAGTAATGGTTGTCTTCAAATCATAAAGAAAACCATAATAAAAGTGTATACATGTGATAACAATGATAATACCACTATTAACAAATACAATTGCAACTGCATGATAGATAACCAAATATGATAGAACAGGTCTGTGTATTGACAGCATGGGCTGGGGATATACACAATTTTAACCCAAATGTTCATTAAGACCAGGTGGGAATAATGCTCCTAAATGGATAATCCAATATTTCTCTTTGTGGCTGAGTATACTTTGCCAACCTTGTTGGTTATGTCTATTTCCCATGACTTTATCAATAATCATAAACATGAATTTAGATGTTTTGTGTTTAGTGGAATGTTGGTATAAGGCATTAGTAGTTTTTTTGTTGCGTATTTCACTCCTATGTTCACTTATCCTGATTCTGAGGGAAAGGGAAGTTTTACCCACATAAAATGCATTACAGTGGCATGTGGCTAGATAAATGACCCAACTAGTTGAACAGTTGCCAAATATTCGTACGTCATACACTTTGCTTGTATTAGCACTGGTAAATTGTTTGAGCTTATTCACCTGGCAGCATGAACTACAATGACCACAGGGAAATGTGCCTAAAAGTTCATCCCCTGTAATTGTAAGTTGTTTATATTGGGCACCACCACTCTCCTGATGTTTGTAATGTGAAAACAATGTACCCAAGGTTTTGCCTCTTCTGTAAGTAATTGAGCATTGATTACCCAAAATCTGTCGTAAATGATCATTAGCCAACAGAATATTCCAGTTTTTGTCCAGGATACCCCTATCTGATGGTTCCTACCATAGGTAGTAATAAATCTTATTTTTTCATCTTGGGTGCAATGATCTTTATTCTTATATTGTAATAAAGAATTTCCGTCCTGTTTGTCAGTCCAGATCCTGGCCGATTCAATTTCAAAATCTGAATATCCCCTGTCCAAAAACCTGTGCCTCATCTAGTATGCATCCACGCCACACCATCCGCAACATCCCCAAATCTCAATTCTTAAGAATGAAACGTATCAACTCCTCCAACATTGATTATGATATAGCTAAACATGATTTGAGGCACAGGTTTATATATTTATGCAAATATATATACATTATATATTTATGCAAATAATACCTCAGACATGGCATGGATAATTTTTATACCTGTCATAGTGTTCTTGATAATGTATTATACATTACAAATATATTAGCTATGCTGCTTTGTTACACTTCGCATTGGTAGATATGTATGACTAAGTGACTATCTTGATCCAAATATTTTCTGACATTTTTTGTTATCATAACTGTGATTACACTTTAGTAATATATTACGTATGGAGGTGCATTTTGGTTTTGAATGTAACTCTTTGCTGCTCATTATTTATGCACATATGTAATGTGCTTTTGTTTTTTATTGGTTCTGAGCTGTTTATAAGCATTCCTGCTTACCAGTGAGCTGTCATTACATTTTTTTCTTCCTCACTGAAGAAGGTGTTTTTGCCGAAACTAGTATGAGGATCGAGTTATGATTTCAGTGCTTATTTAGCACTATATCTTTCTAAATAAATTTTGGACTCGGAACTTTTTGTGCTGGCCTTTGGTGTGTTTTTCAGTGAATGTGGCACCATTAACCACCAGTTCAGCACATTGCCTTGTGCCACCTTTGAGGTGTCTCAAATAGCTGAAGGCCTTATGGTTATCTTTCATCTGGGAGGCCATCTGAACCTCAAAGGTGGCTTTGTTTGACCTAATTATCCCTCTTAGTTGCTTGCTTATATTGATGAGAGAGTTTTTTTTATTTTTATGGGAATTACCCTTCCTGATTGTTGCCTTCTGTTGTATATCCTGTTTAATTTGGGATGCTACCAGAGCAGCTTGTTCTGGGTCTAGTTCTGGACTAACTTCTGGTAGGTACAGCAGCCTCTATGCAGCCATTGACATGGTTGTACAGAGCAGTGTAGGCTGCTATGTTATTGGGTTTTGGAGGGGCAATGAATTTTGACAAACCTCACTTAATGAAAGGTAGTTTACCTTGGAATAGTTCCTAACTGACAGAGGTTTTACTGAGGTTACAGAGTTGATTTTGATTTTTATAGAGGGATTTTTATGGTTGGATCTTACCAGTGAGGATGAGACATTTGGTGGTGTAGCATCTCCCATATTTATGAATACGAGGTCCAATATGTTGGAGCCTCCAGAAGGTGTATTCACTATTTGGTAAAGGGTGTTTGGATTTATGAAGTCCAGGAATCTCTGTGCCTGTAGATTTGAGGCCATGAAGGATTCCTAGCTTATAGAGGGATAATTAAAGTCTCCATGAGTAGGTACTTATGTTGGATGGTAAGTGTCTCTAGTGGGTCCAACTATCCATTGTGAGCTTCTTGGGACATGGAGGGTGACCTGTAGGTGGCTAGGATATGGCACAGATTTTGTCTATGGTGATCTGCATGTGGAGGAACTCCAGCATATTATCTTGCTTGACTAGCCTAGAGGTATGCTTGCTACTGACATATTTCCAACCTCCACATTTAGTCTTTGTCTGTGCAGTTACTTTAAACCATATCTCAGTAACTACACAGATGTCTATATCCTTGAGTGTGAAGAGGGTTTGGATGGAGTATAGTTTTTTTTTTTAATTTAGGCTCCTGGCACTGAGAAGTAACACAATGAAGTACAGTTGAGTTGATTTTGCTATGTTGGTAGGTCTGTCAATTTGGCATTGCCTAAAAAAGGCAGTACGGGGGGGATTACGTTTTAGCTAGTATTCAAAGGCTTGGAGGGGACAGGTGCAGACCATCCTTTGCAAAGCAATATCCTCTATTATCCATGTCATCCAATGCTGACAAATATTGGCTCCACTTAGAATGACACCAGAAAGATAGCCAGTTGTTAAAATTAATCATCCTTTGCTCATATTGTGGCATCATTCTTGGTGATGGTAATATGCTGCTCAGTGCTAGGATCATACCAGCCTGAGAAATGTAGTCTGAGTCCTCCATAATGTCTCTCTTCATATAGTCTGGACAGGTATGTCTCAGGTCATTTACATCTTTACGGAATATGATGGAATCATACTGGTACCTGTGGTGTAATGACTTGAGCGCATGGGTGACTTGGCAGATCCTGGCTCCAGATAATCCACTAACTGTTATCTTATCCTTGTTCAGCCTGGTTAGAGGGGCATCGGTATGTCTTACAATGGATTTCCTGTAATAAGATCCCTGGGAAGTGTGCTTGCTTGCCTTAGGTGCTTAGTGTTTGGGGCTGTATATATGTGGTGTGTTTTTTTTTTCTGAGTGCCTTTGGGTTTGTTATGGCATAGCTTTGCCAAAGGACAGTCTAGGCAATCTTTATTGTTTAGGAAGATTGCATTTAAGTGCTTCAGCATACATTAATCTATTTGTATGTTGTGTGCTATGTGAGGCAGGTGTTGTGTGTGTGTTTTTGACAACCTTATGTGTGCTTGTATACGAGAGTTTCACATCCAGTGTCATTGTATAAGTACACCTCTTGCATAGTATGTCGGTTTCTTTAAGGATTATGTGATTGTTGATAAGCATGAGAAACTGCTACACTGTCTCAAGATGCCCATATCCACCAAGCTGGCTACAGAGAAGGTAAGAATTTGAATATCCATGCTGTCCAGTCCTTTGATTGGTGAGTTACTAGGGCTAATGTATTGGGGTTGGGTGGCTTTTATGGGTGTTTTTTGGTGCAGACTAATAAGGGTACTTTACTGGGACAGATTATGCCAAAAAGTACTCAATTCTACTAACTTTATAGGTTCATAGTTTCATAGGTTCATAGTTAAGTAGTAGGCTATCTGCCCAAGGGCATCTATAAGCCTAGCCAGAATGTGTTGGCTTTCGCTGCCCCCCTTAGATTAGTTCCCTGTGCACGGTCCAGCAGAGCCATTAGTTCCCTGTGCCTCTGCCCAGCAGAGCTACTGCAGTGATCCCAGGGGTAATTTTTTTGTTTCCCATCCAAGGTTTCTCTTGAACAGTGTTAGTGAGGGGCTCTGCCTAATGTAGATTGGAATCCTGTTCTAAAGCATGGGGAGTCTCTGGGACAGGAATCTATCCCTACAGCACATCCTATTTATCGTTGTGGTGAGGTTTAGATCCCTAGAGTGTGTGGCTCTTGGAGATTTGTTTTTTTTAGGTGGAGCATGTCCATCAATTCTGGGTTGGACATGGCCTTGTATGTCAGGCAGAGATCACCTCTGAGTAAGCGGTATGCAACCGAGTACAGCTGGAGTTTCTTCAGTCGGGCTGCATAGGGCATATGTTTGAGGCCAGTAATCCTCTTGGTGAGGTACTTCTGTGGTCTTTCCAGCTGTTGCAGGTGTCTTGTAAGGTACATACCAAATGGGGCATTGTACTCTATGATGGGTCTGATGAGTGATGAGTAGAGGAGCACAATAACCTCTTTTGTTCTAGATGCAAACCCTTTTGTGATTAGGTGGGCCACATAGAAAGATTTTCTAACCACCTTGGCAATATGGTTATCAAAGGAGAGATTACTATCTACTTTGGTTCCCAGATCCCTTATTACATTTTCTGTATTTAGAGGACTACCACATATGTGGTAGTTCACGGGTACTTTGTTTTTTCCAAAGGGGATGACTATGCACTTTTTGGCATTTAGCTTGAGGCCATGATTTTGACACCAGGTATCCGTCTCAGGGAGACCCTTCTGGAGGATGTCTGTATCAGCTAGAGAGTCAGTTATGGTCCCCAGTTTGCAGTCGTCTGTGAACTTGGTCAGTCATAGTCCTCCTGTGCTTGTCTGTACCTCTGAGAAGTATATACCCAACAGGAGGGGTCCCAGGACTGAGCCCTGGGTTAGAGTCAGACCTAGAGCCTGCAACTCACCATGTGGGTTCTATCCGAGAGCCAACTGGCATCTCATCTCATGATGTAGGGATTTATGTTCAGGCTGGTGAGCTTGTCTATAATACCAGAATGGGGAATGGTGTTGAAAGCCTTTGTGAGGTCTAGGTAGGCTGTGTGGACCTCCTTCCCCTTGTCTAAAGCCTTGGTAACTGTCTCAAAGAAGTCCACCAGGTTTAGGAGGGGTGATCTGCCCTTAACAAAGCCAAACTGGGTAGGGTCAAATGTTTGAAGGTTCCCAATGTCTCTGTTAATGAATTCCATGATGATGCACTCCATAGCCTTGTAGACCAGGCTAGTCAGGCTTATAGGGTGATAGTTCCTGGGGTCTGTTGTGGCTCCACCTTTGTGGAGTGGGATAACTGTTGCTGTGCACCACTCTGTGGGTACGTAGCCTGTAGATAGGCTGAGTTTGAACAGTTTGTTTAGGTGAGGGATTAGTTCATTTTGGGGCTCATGTATGACACAGCCTGGGACACCGTCTGGTCCCATTGAATCTGTATTTTTGGCTTTGGATAGGGCTGTTTTAACCTGTGTGTCAGTGATTGCCAGGGCACTATATTCTTATGGTATGGTTATGGGCCCTTTAGGGGGTGAGGGGGGGGGGGTGAAGTTTGCACTAAACCTGTCTGCCAGAATGTTGGCAATATCAGTCGGTTAAGTGTATTTTGTGCCATTCTGCCATAACTCAGAGCAGATCTGAGAGTTTCCACTTAGGTTCTTAACATAGCTAAAGAACGCTTTGTGGTTATCTTTGGAGTCTTTGGCAATTTTTCTTTCGAAGCTAGCCTTGGATGATTTTATGAGGGATCGTAGTTTCTTGCTGATACTGATCAGGGATGTCTTTCTTTCTTGGGATTTTACTCTTTTCAGCACTAGCTTCCTCCTTCTATTGTATAGCTTGTTTATGGCAGGGGTCTACACAATGATAATATTGTATGCTATTAAATGTATAGGTATTGCCACTCAATGCCCAACTTACTGCTCTAAGCTTGTCAGTGTGCAAGATACTTGCTCTATATTTACTGATTTACATGGTACAGTTTTATGGACTGTTCCACAGAGAAAATTTGCTTTCTATGTGTTTGCTGCTATACAGGGCACTGCTAACTACAGCAAATGCACAGAATTTATAAAGGTACAGAAAAAACAGAAAAAATAATTAATGAGTCCTCTGGCCAATAAAATGACTACACTATGACCCCTTTTGAATATTTCCCAACTCATACAGACCAGTCTAACACCTACCACAAGATGAATGAACCCAGTCCTCCTAATGTAAAAACACAATAGAAGAGACCCACAAGTGCAATGCTACCACAAACAAATTAAACAACTAGGTGGAAATCTGTTGCTGAAGGCAATTTCTAAACAGTTGCACAGCAGTAACAGTGAGGGAAGAACATTTTTTTCAACAAAAAAGACAGTGAAATGCACAAATAAAAGCAGGAAACAGAAGTGCTAACTCAAAATAATGTAAGCAAATGCAATTTAGCAAGCAAAGGTACTTGGTTTTGCCTAGATCATCCTGGATACAACTAAAACATGTTTGGAACACAAACTAGGATGCCAAGCTTTGCTGACATGTGGGAAAATGAGCAGGAGACAATGTGCAGTAAAGGGGGTTTACTTGTGAGAGTCTGGTAGATTTTATGAGTTAGTAGTACAGATACCACCCCCAGTGGTTGCACTGACTGTACTCGTGTTACCCATATATCATAGGAGGGATTACTAATGTGCTGTTGTCTGAACTGAGGGAAGAGGTTTAAATGACAATAGATACACCTGCACTACTCTCTGCTGTAGATATGAAGTTCTACACTGAACGCACTCTGCTGTGACTTCTCTGGCCTGGTATTATTCTTAGTTGCTCCAAGGAAATGGCTAATTCATTTTGATATGCAGAGTCTCACAGTTTGGAATTTGGTGAGATCAGAATGATGGCCACCAGTACCCTGCCTTTTCTAACCCCTGCTCAGATGTGATCACTATAAAGAAATAGTCATACAAACACACACACACACACACACACACACACACACACACACACACACACACACACACACACACACACACACACACACACACACACACACACACACACAGATATACTCACACACACAGATATACGCACACACTAGATATACCCAGTTAAGTTAACAGCATCTTAGCACTTCAGCACTAAACATGTTTGAACTCTGGTGATTTATACATAACACACTGTGTGTATATGTGTGTATATATATATATATATATATATATATATATATATGTAGTTTACTATTAAAATGTCGAACGGCATTACGTTGACTGTACTATAGTCGAACACGGAAGTTCGAAAATAGTAATGTCGATGTCAAAAAAACAATCTAGGAATGGTTTTAACATGGGTCGAGGTAGGTGTTCAGTATTATTCAGAACTACAAACATCTCCCCTACCTCGACCCATGTTAAAACACAGTCCTAGATTGTTTTTTGTCGTCGACATTACTATTTTTGAACTTCCGTGTTCGAGTATAGTACAGTCGATGTAGTGCCATTCGACATTTCAATAGTAAACCATATATATATTCATATATATATATATATATATATATATATATATATATATATATATAAATATATATATATATATATATATATATATATGGGTCTACTGCTTTTCATTGAATACCACGTATTTGAAAAAGAGGAGTAGACCGCTCTGTTACGCAAAAGTGCACTTATTCGAAAGTGCACTTTCGCGAACTCAACTTCTGCGAATGGATCGCACCACAGTGGAGGACAGCAGAAAAACATGCTATGTCCTCCACTGTGGTGTGGTAGTTACAGACCTTAGGGTTAGGGTGCAGGTAATGGTAAGGGGATAGCTAGTAGGGCCCTTACCATGACCCACTCCCTAACCCTAAGGTCCATGACTACCACACCACAGTGGAGGATAGCCTGTCCTCCACTGTGGTGCGATAGTCATGGACCTTAGGGTTATGGCACGGGTCATGGTAAGGGGAAAGCCCTACTAGCTGTCCTCTTACCATGACCCACGCCCTAACCCTAAGGTCTGTAACCACTGCACTAAAGTCAGTAGTAGCCCGTTTGCTGAAGCAGGTTTTGCGAAAATGCACTTTCGATTAAGTGCACTTTCGCGTAACCCAAGGTCTACTGTGTGAGTTCGAAGAAGTGTATTTTCGAACTTACACAGTAGACCCATATATATATATATATATATATCTATATATATATATATATATATATATATATATATATATATATGTGTGTGTGTGTGTGTGTGTGTGTGTGTGTGTGTGTGTGCATCTTGCACCGAATCCTAATTTGGTGAGCATACTTGCGTGAAAGTGATGTTCACTGAAGCAGCACTTTTGCATAAATATGCTTGGTGTTCCAGTCGTACTACGGTGCAGTAAGGGAAAATTCCCTTTTCCTCACTGTAGTGTGACCTCAGAGTGAGAATATTAAAGTAGGAGGGATGTGGGGGTGCAGAGGGGCTTGCCCTCCTGCATTCAAGTAGATTTAGTGTTTTTTTTTTTAACATACTTTAACGAAAGCGCTTTTTCAATGAAAGCGCTTATGTTAAAGTGTGTTCGGTGGTTTTGGATTCGGGCTTTTAAACTTTCGTTCAAAAGTCCTAGATCCATATATATATATATATATATATATATATATCTATATAAAAATGCATATAGATATGTATATGTAAAATTATTGGATAGGGCATTCTATTGAAATGCAGAAGCACTGTAAAAGTGAACTGATGCTGGCACTTTGAAAGCAAATTTATATGAAGAACAAAAACTTGTATGTCCACATGACTGAAAAAGAAAAACAGATTCCTTTTCTGATCTCAAAACTCTAAACTTAACCTTACTTTCAGACCAGATTTAACTGAATCGTGGTACTTACTGGTTCATAGGTTCATAGGAGGCTACTAGGCTAGTGACCCTAGAGCCTTTACAAGCTTAGCCATGTTAATCCCAAGTATCCCCATTTGTTCTTTTTTTTAGGTAGTTTGCATAGCAATTTATGAATAGAGTAGTTCTGTGATCAATACCAGTTAGTCCTGTCCATAAGAGAAATGGGTGCCACCAAAGGGGCAAATTTGCAGTCTCCTATCCAATTATCTAGGTTGTGTTTGAATAGGGTCAGTGAGGAGTTCTATTTTATGTGAATAGGGTGTCTATTCCAGAGAAGTGGCAGTCTCTGGGAGACATATCTGTCTCTCCAGCATGATCTGTTAATGTCACTAGCTAGGCTGAGTTCCCTAGAGTGAGTGACTGTGAGCCATTTGACTTGCGGATGTGCAGCATTTCCATTAGGGCAGGATTGGAGATTGCCCTACAGGCCAGACACAAGTCATCACTCAGCAGCCTATAAGATACAGAGTAAAGTGACAGGGCTTTTAGCTTATCCACGTAGGCCATGGTTTGGAGTCCCTGTATTTTGTTAGTGAGAAACCTCTGAGGTCTCTCCAGCTGCTGCAGGTGTCTGATGAGGTACATGCAAAAGGGTGCATTATACTCTATTAGTGGTCTGATGAGGGTCGAGTACAGTGGAGTTATAACATTCTTTGACCTGGATGCTATGCCCTTGATTATGAGGTACGCTATATAGAATGCTTTCCTTACCACTGTGGAAACTTGGTGGTCAAAGTTCAGATTGCTATCAACCTGTTCTGTCAAGTCTTGCACCACTGGGTTGAAACTCAGGAGGGTGCTGTCAGTATTGTAATTTGTAGGGAATTCTGTTTTGCCAAAGGCAATAATAATGCATTTTTTTGCATTTAGTTTTAGATCATGGCTTTGGCACCAGTCATTTGTTTGTGTTAGCCCTTCTTGTAATATGCTGACATTGTTGGGGGACTCAATGATTGCTCCAAGTTTGCAATCATCAGCAAACTTGGTGAGCCATCTACCTTGGCCTGGACTTCTGAGAAATAGATATCAAACAGTAAGGGGCCCAGTACAGACCCTGTGGTACTTCACTGGTGGCGAGTGTACTGGTGGAGGTGGAGTCACCAATTTTGACAGTGTGCCCTGTTGATGAGCTGATTGGCTACTCATCTAGAAACGTAAGGGTTAATCCCTATCTGGGAGAGTTTCTCAATGATGCCATAGTGTGGAATTATGTTGAAAGCCTTGGCAAGGTCGAGATAGGCTGTGTGCACTGTCTTACCTTAGTCCATGGCTTTGGTGACATTCTCAAAGAAGTCTACCAGGTTTAATAAGCATTTGGAGGTCGCCTATGTCCTTGTTGATAAGGTCCATGATAATTATTTCCATAGCCTTGCAGATAAGGTTGGTTAGATTTATGGGTCTTTAGTTCCCGGGGTCAGTTGATGGCCCCCCCCCTTTGTGCAGGGGGATTACTGTTGCTGTTCACCATTCTGCAGGAATATAGCCAGTTCCCAAGCTATGATTAAAGAGAACAACGGTCCTCTAGGTCTTGTTTCAGATTGTTTTGTAAACAACCCAGGATATTATCTGGTCCCACTGAGGCTATGTTTTTGACCTTGAAGAGCACGGAGATGACCTGCTCTCTAGAGATACTACACAGAGGACTGGTGTCTGGTATGCTTTGGGAAATGGTAGGTTGGGATAGGGGGTGAAGTTTTTGCTGAATCTGTCAGCTAACGGGTTAGCGATATCTTTCATTGTAGTATGAGTGATCCGATCTACAACCAGTTCAGCACACAGCTGGGCATTCTCTTTTAGACTTCAGACATAGTTAAAGAATGCCTTATGATTATCCTTGGTTAGAGATATGATTTTAGTTTCGTAATTTGTTGTAGAAGACTTTACAAGATTTCTGATTTTCCAGTTTAGGCTTAGGAGGAAACTCTTTCTCTGCAGAGTGACATCCCTCTTGCTTTTGGGCAATAGTTTCTGTCAGTTGTTACATAATCAGTTTATACTTGAAGTCCACCACAGTGGCTTGTTTTTATGGGAAGACCTGGTTAGGGAAAAGAGTTTTCATAAGTTAATGCTTAGGGTTAGGGCCAGGTACAGGTTTAGGGTTAGTATGCATGAGTAACATGGCCATGGTAATGAATCAAATTTCACCACTGAAAATGCAATCAAAAGAACCATGATTTGAAACACTGACTGACACCATAGACACCAGAGTTTTCTCACTAACAAAATACAGGGACTCCAAACCATGACCTACGTGGATATATATATATACATATATATATATATATATATATATATATATATATATATATATATATATATATATATATATATATATGTATATGCGCGTGTGTGTGTGTATCTATCTATAATGTGTGTATGTGTGTGCATATATCTGTGTGTGTGTGTGTGTATGTATATATATATATATATATATATATATATATATATATATGGTTTACTACTGAAATCTCAAACGGCACTACATCGACTGCACTATAGTCGAACACGGAAGTTCGAAAATAGTAATGTCGACGACAAAAAAACAATCTAGGAATGGTTTTAACATGGGTCAAGGTAGGTGTTCAGTATTATTCAGAACTACAAACATCTACCCTACCTCGACCCATGTTAAAACACAGTCCTAGATTGTTTTTTGTCATCTACATTACTATTTTCGAACTTCCGTGTATGACTATAGTACAGTCGATGTAGTGCCGTTCAACATTTCAATAGTAAACCTATATATATATATATATATATATATATATATATATATATATATATATATATATATATATATATATATGTGTGTGTATAAAACGCTACTTAGTATGATTGACAGAATCAAATACTAACATCTATAATGTCAAGAAAAAAATGTCAACAGCTTAAGAGTTGAAGCATCAATAAACATGTGCCAAGGGTATATCTTGCTGTGGGAAAGAGAATAAAAAAAATATGTTTACACAAAGGGACTCTGGCTGACAAAGTTTGCTGACGATTGCAAGTTGGGAGCTATTATTAAGTCCCCGAGTGATACTGACATCCTACAGAAAGGTCTCACTGAGACTAACGACTGGTGTCAGAACCATGGCCTTAAGCTCAATGCCAAAAAATGTGTCATCATCCCCTTTGGGAAAAACCCGGTTCCTGTGAATTATCACATCAATGGTAGCCCACTGAACACAGAAAGCATTATAAAAGATCTGGGAACACAGGTTGACAGCAACCTTTCTTTTGACCACAACATTGCTACTGTGGTCAGAAAGTCTTTCTATGTGGCACATCTCATTACTAAGGGTTTTGCATTCAGGAAGAAAGAGGTCATTGTCTCCCTCTACTCTTCCCTCATTAGGCCAATCACTGAGTACAATGCCCCATTTGGCATGTACCTCACTAAACACCTGCAACAACTGGAGAAGCTGCAAAAGTACCTCACAAAGAGGATCCTAGGCCTTAAACATTTGTCCTATATGGACAGACTAAAAGAACTACTATTCTCTGTCTCATATCGCCTACTTAGAAGCAATCCCTGCTTGACTTACATAGCCATGTCTGACCCAGCTGTGTTAGAAATGCTACATCTAAAGAAATCCCAATCCCTCTGCACCGCACACTCCAGAGACCTCAACCTCATTACCACAATCAACGGAACATGCTGGAGGGACAGGTTCATAACCCAGAGACTGCCCATGCTATGGAATAGACTTCCCATACATGTCAAGCAGAGCACCTCACTGGCCCTCTTCAAGAGAAATATTGATGAGTGGATGGGAAATAGAAAATTCACCTCAGGGATCACTCCAGTGGCTTTACTCGATAGAGGCACTGGGAATTAAGGGCGGGTGGCACGATGCCAGGGTAATCCTATGGGCAAGGCTTGTAAAGGCTCCAGGGCCATTAGCCAAGTACACACCTATGAACCTATGTAAGTGGCAAGCTGCCTTTGCACCCCCATATCTCCCTGCTAATTACTGCGTCTACCTGAGAACACCGACAGATCAAAACACCGACAATGAGAACACCAACACCTGAAGACCGACAACGGAAATAACCAACATTTCGAAATCCCGATGCTGAAAACACCGACATGAGAAACGAGTGCGACTGTGTAAGTATGCAATAGAGACGGACTTTAGGGTTAGGGTGCAGGTAAGGTAAGGTGCATTAGTGATGGACTGTAGGGTTAGGGTGCGGGTAAGGTAAGTGTGCGATAGTGACGGACTTTAGGGTTAGGGTGTGGGTAATGTAAGTGTGTGATAATGACGGACCTTAGGGTTAGGGTTTGGGTTAAGGTTAGTGCATAGATAGCTGTGCATGTAAGGTTTAGTGTAGGTTTGTAAGGTTTTTGGTGTGCTTGTGTTGTGTGTGTGTTGTGAGTTGGTGTTATGGTGTTCGGTAATGTGGACTGTCGGTATTGTTTGGTTTCGGTGTTTTGGTGTCGGCGTTTTGGCTGTCGGATTTGTGGTGTGTCGGTGTATTGTAGGGGATCTATATATATATATATATATATATATATATATATATATATATATATATATATATATATATATATATATATATATATATATATATATATATATATATATATATATATATATATATATATATATATATATATACATATATATATACATAAACTCTGAGATTGAACTATACTGGGGAAAGGGTATATTCCCCAACCCCTGGGAATGCACGATTTTGTACACCTGTCGAACACCTGTTTAGCTGATCAAATTGAATTGACTAAACAGATGCCAGATTTAAGTAAAATCATCCATATTAGTGGTATATATATATATATATATATATATATATATATATATATATATATATATATTTGTGTATATTACAATGCCACTTCATTTTAAATTTGAAATGAAAGGGCCAGCCCCACTACTAACTATTTCTGAGATAAAATGCACTCTGATTTGAACTGCTGGTCTGATAAAGAAAAAGGAATAAGCCCATCAAAATGCAACACAGCTAAACTAAAGACAGCAGCAGCAGTATTATCACAAAGGGTAAGCTGTCTAACTCTACACACACACACACATACACACACACACACACACACACACACACATATATATATATATATATATATATATATATATATATATATGTATGGTTTCACTTTATAATCTCGAAAGTATTTTGAGACTATAAAGTTGAAAGTGCAGTTATGCGAAACTGCATAATATCGAATGCGGAAATGTCAAATCTGCCGTTGTGTTGTCGTGTTCATGATGTGTGGTGCGGTTTGTGGATTTGGCTGGGGATTAAGGTAAGTGGTGTTTTTGTAAAGGTATTTGTAGGGATTTTAGTGTGTGCGAGTGTGTGTAGTGGTGGGTTTTATGTGTTTGTGTGTTTAGTGCGACCTCGGAGTTAGTATACATAAGTAGCAGGGGGTTTGGTGGGGCCGCAGCCCTCCACATGGGGGTGCAGGGCAGCTTGGCCTCCTGCTTATAGGTAGGGCAGGATTGTTTGTATGTTATGTTGTGTTTGTGTGTGTTGTTTTGTTTGTTGTAGTGTAGTTAGGTAGGTGTATGTATGTTTGCTTGTGTGGTGGTGTGTGTATGATCACGATTTTGAATTTCACGGTTGTGGATTGTCGGTTATTTAAGTTTTCTGCTTTATAGTCTAGAGATACTGAAATTTGATATTTCAGTATTTCGAGATTATAAAGTAAATCCATATATACTCGAAATACCAGATAACCGAAGACCACATAACTGAGATGAAAAAGCCAAATCTTCACATACATGAACATCCACATTGCCGAAATGTTTCCCAGGGTAAGTAATGACTGGGCCAATAAGGAGATACTTACCCTTTTCCCCACTGTAGTGCAATCTCAGAGTTGGTATATTTTGTAAGGGGGGGTGTGGGGGGTGTAGCCCCCACCTGAGCTGGTTGTAGATGGTGCAATGTGTTCTATATGTGTTTTAGGCCCAGTGGTTACTTACCCTAGAAGACATTTTGGCAATGGGGACATTCGTGTATGTGAAGATTTGGCTTTTTATCTCGGTTATTTGGTGTTCGGTTATCTGATATTTTAGATATGTAAAGTAGGCCCATATATATATATATATATATATATATATATATATATATATATATATATATATATATATTGATAGATATACATTATATGAGTCCCCTTCAAAACATCTAAAACCCATAACATCTAATTTCATAACACTGAGACCAGAACATCTAAAACCCAAAACATCTAAAACCGATAACTTTGAATTTCATAACATCTAACAGTATAAATCACATGGAAATAACATCCCCTCCACATATAATGACATATAATGACACTAAACTACCAAACACACTTTTTACTACGTTTCTGCAGGGGGGCTTGATACAGTGAGGTTAGGAAATTAACTTTTTCCCACTGTAGTGCGATCTTGGAGTTGGTATATTTAATTTACGGGGTGTGTGGGTGGTGTAGTAAAAAGTGTGTTTGGTAGTTTGGTGTCATTATATGTGGAGGGGATGCTATTTTCTTGTGATTTGTAGTGCTAGATGTTGTGAAATTTGATGCTATGGGTTTTAGATGTTTTGGGTTTTAGATGTTCTGGTCTCAGTGTTATGAAATTAGATGTTATGAGTTTTAGATGTTTCATAGTAGACCCACATTATAGCAGCAATACTGACTCAGGGGATATTTTTCATAGTATTTGATAATGAGCTCATGAAGATAAACCAAAGGTAACATGATCTGTATCAATCCTTAGATAACAGGGATATGCACTGTACAGCAACAACAACCCAAAAACATCAATGTGTTTGGATACTTCTAGCCTAGGCAAAATTAAATACAGCTATACACATTTAATATTAACAAGCAACTACTTGGGAAACTAAGGCAGTACAATACTTAACACCAAATATGCAGTTTGAGGAGATACCCACAATGAAAAAGAAACAACATGATTTGGTAAACAATAGCTTTGATGGAATAAGGTATTTCCTGTGAGATTGCACTAGATTGTTTTAGGGAATACCACCCATAATTTATTTTATTTTTATTCCTATCTTTATTTTACAGTTAAGTGAACTGAATGATTGGAGACATTTTTTAACCAGATAGTATTACAATAATTATATGCTAAGCTTTAAAAAATAACAATATTAATAACATCAACGAGTTAACAGTATCATGCGAAGCACATAAACATAAGAACAAATTAAGACTAATATTGTATTGCAGACATCTTAAACCCCTTATCTGCCAACAGAAATTAAGTTGGAATTGTTATGTAAAAATGTATACTCATTTGCAGGTTGCGACTAGCTGCCTCTGAAAAGTAAAGATTTAAGCTTGAAGTCTTTAGAGCTGGGAATTCTCTTTGTAAGGAGGGGATGAAGTTCCACAGTTTTGATTACAATAGGGAAGCTCCTTTTAAAGTATTTCTTAATGAGTATTTTGGAGTGATCAGAGAGGATGAAGAATTATTTGTTGACTGGATAATCTAATTAATGGTTAGGCCACACAGTGGTTCAGTGGTTAAGATGTCTGCCTCATTACCTTATAGATTCAGGATCAAGGGTTTATTCCTGATTCTCGGTCACTATGAGGGCCAACATTATGCTTAGGCAAACTAGCCAATCACCTAGTGTACTGCTTTTCACTGTATAAATGTTCCCTAATAAAAAGAAAATGAGTCAGTGCACCAGTAGAGCTGTCATTTTGTCAGCTTAAACAGTGTGAGGTCATGGGAGTACAGACCTTGCAATATTCAAATATAGGTGTGAAGTCAACTGAACTAATCCAAGAAACTGCTCACAGACAGAATAAAATCCACACAGTTTTATTTACATTCCTTAAGAATAGGACCAGGATATAAGTGCTTTTGTCCCTAAATTACAATCTTAGCAGGAACTTCATCAGATACAAAAAAACACTACCTGGAAGTTACCTAAATACATTTAAAGACTATGACATCACTTCCTTAATAATTAAGGGCACATCAAATACCCCATACATTACACACCCTCACCACAAACACACTGAAGACTGAAACAAATATATACACTACTATAATATCCTTAGTAAAAAAAACAATTACTATAAAAAGTATAATCTATAAATTAAAAAAATATGTATATATCCAATACTACAAAGTATCGGTTTATCTTTTTAAAGCTTTTAATTTTAAAAGGCTATTGATGGAAATACTCTCATTTATGCCTGGCCAGTGTACTGAATTCAAATGGATTTGCCAACTTAATTCTGCCTTTTCTAACAAAAATGGCCGAGCTCCCCCTTTTTCAGATGGACGTAAAGTTTCCAGAATACCAAATGTGTTTTGCTAGTGCATTGAACTCATAAGAGTCCCTGATGTTCCTAAGGTGTTCGCCTATCCCAATTTTAAGTTTACATTTGGTCTTTCCTACGTAAAAACATGAGCAGTTGCAACACAATGCACAGTGAACCACTCTCTCAGTATTGCAACAACATCTACCTTGTACTTTCACCCTCACATTGTTGATCATTATCTCATTGACTTCTAAAATATAGGGACAACATTTGCAAGTCCCACATTTATATATATAACATGTGGTTGATTGAACATGCTGATTTTTCAAGCAAACTTTTTAAATTGTGCCCCTTTCTAAACACACAAATGGGTCTTTCACCTATAAATTCTCTTAGATCTCTATCACTACTCAAAAGTTTCCATTTTTTTCAAGAATGATTTTAATATGGTAAGAATCATTAGAAAAAGTGGTCAAAAAGCTTGACTTGAAATTATTCACCTCCCTATTCTGTAGTGAGGCATTAAGAATATTAGGTCCCAAGCTAAAGCTACCTTCTAATTGGGGTGTACTAATAGGGTTTACTATCACATAGTCGATTGCACTTTGTGTGATTGACATATATATGAACCGAAATTAGCATATCTGGAAATGCGAGTACCACGATGTCGAACCTTGCAATAGCGAACATTCACTGTTGTAAGGGTCGACATTGTGATGTAGAAAGCACTAAAGTGGGGATCGGGAAATGTACCCTTTCCCTCACTGTAGTGCGATCTCGGAGTTTGCATATATAAGTAGGGTGTGTGTGTGCGGGGGGGCTTGCCCCCCTGCAAAACGTGTTTTACAATGTTGGGCGGATGTGAGCATTTCAGTAAAGTCGACATGTTCGACATTCGACTTTACTGAAATGCTTAGTTTGGCATTCACTGTTTTCGGTGTTCTGATTTCCAAACATGTTGTTCGGACATCTTAACACTCGAACACAGTGAATTTGAGTATGTAATAGTAAACCTACTAATAGTACATACGTCTGTAATATTATTAGTAGTAGACCTTGTTGTATAATTCACTACATTTAGGATAGGTGCAAAATGTCCATTTTGCCTTTTACTGATAACTTCATTCATAATCTCATCCAAAAGTTCAATAGGATACCCTCTTTTGGAAAACAAGTTGTGGTTTTGGACTTGCTTTTCAACTGAACTAATGAGGCACCACATTTAAAATCAGGGACATTCTGTTTGACAAGAGATAAGAGAAAAGCCAACTGGTGCTAATGATATAATGCTGCTCAACTAGGTACTTTTGGCAATTCTTATGGCTTTGTGATTTATGTGGGTGGTTGGGATGAGGAGAATGTCATGGTGAGATGTGTTATTATAAAATGAATGGCCATTAGCATTCAAAAACGAGCGCACTGATCGGTCAACCCAACCAGCGTGCCCATTCTAAATCCAAGCATATATCAATGGGAAAAAGTCCGATTGCCTGGACATTTTTTCCATTGGTATATACTGTAACTTTAAATGTTTTTAAACAAAAATAAATAAATAAAATTAGAAATCTGGAGTCTGGACATATGAGAAAGACAGGGCGGAGAAAATACTAGGAAAAGCAAGTATGTTATTCAAAACTAAAGACACATACCTGCTTTTCCTTGTATTTTCTCCATTCTGTCTCTCTCCTACCCCTAAACTGTCTGAAAGTTTTTTTTTATTTAAAAAAAAAGGAGCAATGGAAACTTTCCTTTGTCCATTGCTTCCTTTCCAAAGCACTGATATACTGGGTAAGCTTGGGAATGCAAGTTCCATATGCATGCGCAGTACATCAAGAAAAGCAACGGGATATGCAGCAGAAGTGGAAGAACACCATGACACCATTACACAAAAACATTATTTAAGAAAAGTAAATATTTTTTTCTTAAATAATGTAATTGTATAATAGCAATAACTGACTCTGTGGTGTGGTATATTAAGATTTACCGATAGTTGTCTTTATTTAATCACTTGGGCTTCAACCTCATTTTTAAACCATGCTAACCATGGGTAAATCGTAATATATCACACTGATGTCATTCGTTATTGCTATATTACTGTTTTGGAATGCTGACAGTGATCAACCAGATATTTTGAATAATATACTTCTTTCTGGCTTTTTCATTTGTGTTGGGATGAGGGGAGTGGCATAGTGAAAAGAGTAATTGTTTTTTTTTACAGTAATGATGGTAGTGTTCAACCAGATAGAGCAAAATTCTGGCTTTGTGATTTGTGTGGGCAGTTGAGATGAAGGGCATGGTGCACTAAGAAGAGTTATTGTTTTCTACAATAATACTGGCAGTGTTCAACCAGATATTTTGGGCAATATTTCTGGCTTTGTGATTTGCGTAGGCAATTGGAGTGAGGGGAAATGGTGAGATAAAGTGGTATTATTGTTTTTACAGAAAGCTGACAATGATCAGATATTTTAGGCACCATTTTTCTGTCTTTGTGATTCATGATTTGTGTGGAAAAACTTGGATGGGAATACTTTAACGTGGACTGTGGAAGTGAAATATTATATAGCCATTGGACGTCATGACTATGACTGCTGGATGGGGATGGGGGTTGCTGGATGAAAGTAACTGACCCTCTTGACTTTAAACAGTCAATATCCAACTTTGAAGGAGTAGTGGTAGTGTGCTTGAGTGAGAAGTAAGATGGACTACTTAACTGGACACCTGATATTCACAAACAGAATAGGTATAATTGTTGATGATGTCTTTTGTGGAAAAGAATGGCTGCTGCTGTTTGGTTATTTTGGCATTTCAGGACTAATGGGATTATTTGGAACAGTGTGCAATATTTTAATGTGAGGCAACTATTTGGTACAAAGGTGAAGTACATTACATTGCCATCCTCTTTTATCATAATCAGATGACTGAATTGTACAAAGAAGTGGATATAACTGATTGCTGGGAGTTGACTGGATGAAAGTAACTTATCCTACTGTCACTTGCTCAATTTCACAGTAATCTGTTAAGAAGTAAGTGATAAATGCATCACAGAATACCCAGAATCTCAGAACCTCTGGGGGGATGGTGGACCCCATACAAAAGAAGTTGTATAACTGAAGTTTGATGTAGTTTAGTAATCACCTCTGTCCTGAACCCCATATAGTCTAAAACTAGCATTGCTCATGGGTGTACAGAAAAGGTCTCTGCATTTGTGTTGTGGGGCTGGTGACATTGTCATTAATTCTTTAGCATTCCTCTCAAAACTGTATCTTTTGTTGGGCTTGTGACAGTGTGGTTAGTGTTTACTTAGATTTCTTCACAAACTTTAGAAGGATGCACAAAGGGTCTATATTGCTTGTGTAGGAGCACTGTACTGTTTCTACAAGTAACAAATTGGATACATTATTGTAATTCTTTTTTTTTTCATTTTCCTCACACTCATACATTTTATGCATATACAGGTGACTGCCTTTATGGGGAGAATATATTTATTTGCCTTTAGAGGGAGAGTTTATTTATTTATTTGACATTTGTTAAGTGGGTTGGTCCGACTTGGCTACAGAGCCCTTTTTCAGTGGAGACCCAAGGAGTAAAGTTCCACTGAAATATCAGTTACATAACAAACATGATTTCAAGGTGTTAACATACAGATGCATACATACTTGTAAAAGAAAATTACATCATATATATGAACATATTAGAATACAATAGCAAAGTTGTGGCTTCAAGCAGCCATGATACAAATTAACAACATAAAATGTATTGTGAAAGTTAGATTCTAAATGACCATTACCAACAGAGGAGATATGAGTTGGAAGGCTATCGAAGGACAAAAAGAAAGAGCAGATTGTAGGAAAGTAAAAGAGCTGAGAAGGGAAGGGGAAATGGAGAAGGAGTAGTTTAGGTGGCGGTGGGACAAGGACAGGTCCAGGATTTAATAAATTGGCCCTTTAGATTTTTTTTTTAAATTGAGGGGGTTACTATTTGCTCTTAGAGAAAGGAGAAGTTTGTTCCAGTCAGTGGTGACGGAGTGGCTGCATAGCAGTTTGCCAATATTTTTATTCAGTTTACAGATGTCTAAGAGATGTAGTTATATACTGCATAGGTTGTGCTTAGGTGAATAGGGAATGATGAGGTCAGAGAGGATAGGGTAGTGGGGGGATTGATTTAAGAGAGAGTGGGTGAGATGGAGTTGGGGAAGGAGGAGTTGGTTGTGGAATTCTAGCCATTAGAGTTTTTTTTAAACTATGCAGTGGTGAGAGTGGTAGGGAAGGTTGACAGCGAAGTGAATCTGGCTATTTTGTTGAATGAATTTTCAAGTTTAGCTGTTAGATTGGATTGAATATAGGTAAGAATGGGGGCTGCATAAAGTAAAGTAGGAAGAAGGAAAGTCTGTGCTAGGAAGTGTTTAACTCTGTTAGTGAGGTATTTTTATGTCTGTATAAGTGACCAAGTTTTTGATTGGTCTTTCTGATGGTTTCCTGTATATTTATTTATTTATTTAACATTTGTTTACTGGGAAAGTCCGAATTTGAACAAAGCCAGTTTTCGGCAGAGACATGGGGAGAAATGTTCCAGATGCATGTCTTTGTAATGTGGGAGGAAACCAGAGCACCCAGATTAAACTCACATGAATGCAGGGAGGACATGCAGACTCCATACAAAAGGCACCCCAGCTGAGAATGAAACTGGAGAACCTCTTGCTGTGAGGTGACAACATTACCACTGTGCCAATGTGTCATCCAATGTATATGTATATTGACCTTCATTTGGTATCTATGATTACACCAAGGAGTTTAGTATGTGGTTCAACAGAGATAAGTGCATTATTAAGAGAAGATACCATGCAGCTATGTTTGTGTTGCTGGAGAGATTTGGGGAGGAAGAGTAAGAATTTTTTTTTAGGTTTTAGAAGTAGCTGATTATTGGTTAACCAAGTTTCAAATGAAAGGAGGGAATCTTGAGTAAGAGCAAGGAGTTGGGGAAGGTTATCAGAGTGAGAGATAATAGTGGAGTTGTTGGTGTATTGTATTAGGCAGGAGTTTGGGCAGGAGGTGTGCAGGTTATTTGAAAGGGACAGGTCCAAGGATTGAACCTTGGGGACACCTGGTTTGGGAGGAAGGGAAGAAGGCAGAAAGCCATTTGACGGATTGGAATCTACTGGTGAGGTACCTGGAAAAACGTAGTATAGTAGTGGAGGAGAGATTGAGGGAAGAGAGTTTTGAGAAATGTAAGGTGTGGGAAATGGTGTCAAAAGCTTTAGATAGGTCAAGGAAGAGGCATGAGAGTAGTTTGTTATTTTCCCGTGCTTTGGCAATAGTTTGGGTAAATGAGATGAGAGATGTGGAGGTGCTGTGATGATGTCAGAAACCATGTTGGGTGGGAGTTAGTAGGTTGTTTTGTATAATGTGTTTAAGGAGATGGTTATGAATACATTTTTCTAGAATTTTGGATAATGGGGATAATATGGCTATAGGTCTGTAGTTGGTTGATTTGGTTGAAATGTCTCCTTTGTGCAGGGGTATGAGAAAGGATTTTTCCAGATGTCAGGGACTGTGTTCTCTTGAATGGACCTGTTTACTAACATGGAGACTGGATGTGCAATATAGTTAGCTGCGATCTTAAGAAATTGAGGGAGTAAGTTGTCAGCAGAGGGGGAGCAGGTTTTCAGTTTGGTAAGGAGATATTTGATGTATGCAGTAGGGCCAGGTTTTAGACAGAACTGGGTGGAATTTGGAGAGGGAAGGGGGTATGAGGAGGGTAGGGAGGTGTTGTCAGATTTGGTCAGTTTTTTTATAGAGTCAATGAAGAAGGAGTTAAGAAAGGAGGCAGTATCTTTTGGAGTGCTGTTCAGACAGGGGCTGGGAGTAGAAAGGTTGCCAGGGTATAAAATATTGTTGATGCTATTCCAAGATTTTTTAGGGTTGGAGTGGTGGTTGTCTAATGGCTTTTGATAGCTTTGCTTTTTTGTCCAGATCAACTTGTTTCTTAGTTAGGTTCCTGGGTTCTATCTAGGTGTTGAGATGGGAGAGGGAGTTTGATTTTTTTCCAGGTTTTCCAGGCAGTGTCACATTTAAGCATTAGGTTCCAGGTTGATTGGGTTAGCCATACAGCAAAGTTTATTTTTGTTCTTATTTTTCTAGTGGGTGTTAAGGAGTTTGGGATGTTTAGAAAGGTGTAATTGAATTTGGAGACAGCATCATTGTCAGGGAGGGCATTAAGAAAGGACCAGTTAATAGAAGAGAGGAGATTATTGAAGGCATGCTGGCAGAAATTAGAGAGATTATGGCTGTCTATATATTGTTGTGGTTTTAACAGATTAGGTGAGTGTTGTATCACTTGGGTAGAGAGACGGTCACTGAAAGAGTCAGGTAGAGTGGAGGCAGAGTGATATAGATTTGGGTTCAAGGTGAGGATCCAGTCAAAGGTTGTGCTATTATTTGTGTATTTATGTGGGTGGGAGAGGTGATGAGTTGTAAGAATCCATAGAGCTTGATGCTGGTATTGGGAGAGTATGAATTAAGGGAGTTCCAATATATATTGACATCACCTAGAATGATAGTCTCATAGGGGATGTTTTGAGATGTCCAGGAGAGAAAGTGTTTGAGGGTGGGGATGTTGTTGCTGGGTGGGATATATATTGCTACCATGGCAAGGTTTTTTGTGATTATTTAACTTACAGTTAGCTGCAAGTATTTTAACTGGTTGTAAACTGGGAGGAGATGTACGTAGAGGATAGAGAGAGAGAGTTTGTCAGAGTACACAATGACAATGCCTCCACCTCATTTTGTGTGCCACTTGAGGTGGAGGATGTTGTAACCAGGGGTAGAACTTCAGAGTGCGAAATATGGGGTTATTACTATGTTTTAGAGATGGTGCAGATGTCAGGGCAGTAGAGAGAAATGAGGGCATGGAAAGAAGTGACTTTGTTGGCTATGCTTTGAACATTGAGGGAGAGTAGCTTTGAGGACTTGGAGAGTGAGGATGGAGTTTTATGATAGGGGATATTGGAGGGGCAGGGGGTGTGGTGTTAGGGACTGCAGTGGGGGTGCTAGAGGGGAGGGTGCAGGTGTCTGTAGTTTGGTTGGAGGGAGGGTCAGGGTTAGGGGTGAATATCATCTCCCAGAAGGAGGTTTAAAGAGGAGGGAATAGTATGATGTGCTAAGGGAGCTATAGAGGATATGTTTGGGTTTAGGTTTAGTGTGGGAGTGGGAGGAAGAAGTATTTTAAATTTATATAATAGAGTTTGAGAGCGAGTAAACAGTGAGGGAGTTACAGTGAAGTTAAAAGAGGTTAGTGGATTTTACTGATTGCATGGGATAGTAGAAGAAGAGTGGGAGTGATGGTAATGGGAGCGATAGGAGGTAGAGGAGAAAAGAATGTGTAGAAGGACATAGTTATGTAGGATGAGTAACATATTGTAAGTTGAGTGCAAGAAGTTCGGCTAGTTTGGAGTGAATGAGAGTAATAGGGTGGTGGTGATAGATATAATATGATTGGAAGGTTAGGATTGGCTGGAAGGAGGGAGATAAGGTGGTAAGGAGTGTGGCTAACTAAGCAGAGTGTATACATTTGAAGAAATGGGTGGGTGGGAATGGGGATAGGGTAGGGTAGCTGAGTAAGCCCGAGCATATTGAGGTCGAATGGAATGGGTTGAACCATGGAGTAGTGAGAAGCACCTCATCAGAAAAACAATCAGTGGAAGGAAGTGGAGCAAGGTCAGTATGGAAGGTTGTACTTTAGTATAAAATATATGAAACTTTTTACTTTAGTATACAATTGTACAAAAGAAAGGGGTTAAGCAAAGACCAGAAGATTAAAAGAAGAAGTTCTTTATCTTTATAATGAGTTAAATAGAGAGAAAAAAAGTATGGAAGGGGTATGGGCTGTCAGAAAAACAAGGGAAGCTACATGGATTGAGAGGAGGACCAACAATGGAACGTACAGGTGTGAGGGGATGAGGGGGTCTATATTAGATGATCGAACTTTCAAAAGTTTGACTATGATATGGTCGACACCATATGATCAAACTTTTGAAAGTTCGAACGTTTTAATGGAGATCTCCATACAGCATGGAATGGGAAGATTTCCCTTTTCTGCACTGTAGTGTGATCTAGGAGTTGGTATATTTAAAATTGGGGTGTGTGGGGGGTGCAGGGTTGTTTGCCTCCCTGTTTAAAATGTTCAGCTAGGTTATTTGTGTAGTTTATTTTTTTTATTAGATTTTCGAACTTTAAAAGTTTAGTCATATGGTGTTGACCATATGACAGTCAAATTTTTGAAAGTTCGATTATTTAATATAGACCTGGGAGGAGGTCCCAGTAGTGTGCAAGTGCAGGAGGTAGGCCAGATTTGTAAAAATAATAATATCAAACAAGATAGACCTACACTATCTGTCCAATGGAAGAGAACAT
This sequence comes from Protopterus annectens, assembly GCF_019279795.1. Lineage (NCBI taxonomy): Eukaryota > Metazoa > Chordata > Ceratodontiformes > Protopteridae > Protopterus > Protopterus annectens. The sequence continues at coordinate 183,254,343 of NC_056730.1, read as the reverse complement.
AAGTATTGTCTTTCAGCTGTAGAAAAACAGCAGCAGAGGGGCGCTTTGCTGCTATACTTCTTTGTGGGTGGGAGGTCTCACAATAAGTTGGATGAGGCTGCATAACTAAACAAAAAACTGAGAGATAAGGTCAGTGATAAGGTATGAAAAGGGAAACAATACAATGTATAGAAACTAAGGAATAGCTTAAAAGGAAGTGAAAAACAAAACAGACCACTCTGTTAAGCAATAGAATGGCCTTAAATGTGAGAAAAAACATCACAGTAAAGACAGACATTCAAATTATTAGGTTCGCTATAGCTATCTTATAACATCTATGCAAGTAGTGATAGGCATACAATTAGACTTAAATTTAAAATATAGGGTAAGCACCAGAGAAACTCTGTTTTTTAAAAAATAATATTCAGGGTAATACAATCATGAGTACAGAACTACATGTAGCAGCAAGTAAATAAAAGAGCACTGGTTATGGAAAGCACACTCTTAACAGCTGATGTAAAACATGCACAATCCCTTTAATTGCAATTGCGGCAGGTGAGTCTATTGCATAGAAATGGGTCATAAGCAACTAGCAAAGCAATTGTATAATTGTAGGGACACAGTCTGGAAACCGCTCCATCAAAGGTGAAGCATACACTATCATAAAAACAAAACAGTACTGCACAAATCTTGCTTATGGAATGTTTAATTAATGTCTTGAAAGAAACACTATTGCAGTGAAGAGAGTAGCGTTACTCTAGTGGCAAAGACCACATCACAAGAACATACAGTAGCACAGTATTATACCCTAGTTTAACCAAATAATACAAAGGTAGAAAGAAAACATCAGGTAACAAATGATAAAAATTACAAGGAAAACATAGGTAACAATCATAATGAGCTAAAACGTACACTAACAATAAGTGGCTTACCTACACTGTGAGCACACTGGGGTGGGGGTGGGTGGGTAAGGCTACAGTAGTTAGGATCCAGAGCATTTGTAAATGGTGACAAAAGTGCAGGGGATATTAGTAGACTCTGGGGGGGGGGGGGCGTGATTGGTCAGGATCGGTGACTGCCCAAGTCCATAGTGATGTAGGAGACCAGAATGAAAAGTCACTGATGGATGGGTGGAGCAGTGTTGAGGAGAGAAAAAAGAAAAAGAAAATGTGAAAAATACTAGATGGGCTGCTTGAAATGAACCACGAAGTGGTGAGAAACAGTTCCAGAAAAACATTCAGTGAAAGGAAGTGGAGCAAGGTCAGTATGGAAGGTTGTACTTTGCTAGAAAATATATGAAACTTTTTACTTTAGTATAAAATTGTACAAAAGAAAGGGGTTAAGCAAGACCAGAAGATTAAAAGAAAGCGAGCTTTATCTTTATAATGAGTCAAATAGTGAAAAAGAAGTATGGAAGGGGTATGGGCTATCAGAGAAACAAGGGAAACTACATGGATTGAGAGAAGGACTAACTATGGAAACTACAGGTGGGAAGGGAGGAGGTCCCAGTAGTGTGCAAGCACAGGAGGTAGGACAAATTTGTAAAAATAATGATACTATACAATGTAGACCTACACTATCTGTCCTGTGAAAGAGACCACAGGTATTGTCTTTTGGCTGCAGTAAAACAACAGAAGAGGGGTGCTTTGCTGGTAGACTTCTTTGTGGGTGGGAGGTCTCACACTTAGCTGGATGGGGCTGCAAAACTATGCTGCGAGCACACTAGAGTGGCGTAAGACCATGGTAGTGTTTTAGTAAATAAGCATGCTGTTTATATATATGTTTGACAGCAACTGTGTTATTTTCAGTTTATTTTTTGTTTTCAGTTTTGTCCCAATTTGACATTAGATAGGTTAAGGTACACAGAAAGTGGCTGTCTTTTGGCGGTAGGAGGTGAGGATGCATGCTGTATATAAATTTGACAGAAGCAGCTTGAAATATGACAGTGGACATTAGTGCCTTAATTTCAATTCCCAATTTAACATCAGCGGGAGATGCACAGAAGGTGGGGGAAGTTACTATTCCTTGGAATAATATATGTATCCTCACAAGCATTTATCCTCTCAATTTATTGTGGACTGATGTTTAATTAGCTTTGAGCATGAAAACTTGGATACAACTTATTTATTCTTGAATAAAAAAGTAAGATTTGATTTCTTTTCCCAATGGATAATTTTTGTTCAGGCCATCAGTGGATCAAAAGGCTGGTGGGAGGGGGGCAAAAAGCTATTAAATGCACTTGAGAACATGTGTTAACACATGGTTTCTACAACCCCAGTGTAATTTAGTTATCACAGCATAGTTTTGGCTATTTACTTAGGTTAGTTAATTTCCTTAATCATGGCTTTCATTCAGGCTATCATTGGATGAACGGGCTGTTTAAAAAACTCTAAAATATATCTCAGAGCACACAGGAATGTTATGGCTTCTGGTGGCCTAGCTGTCCCCAGTCCTATGGCTTTATACAAATATTTCCACTGCAGCTTATACAGTGTACTATTAGTTAGTTAGGATGTGCTGAAAGGATGCAGGAAAAATAGAGTAATACTAAATTTCTTTTTTATCATGTTTTGTTTTCCTCAGGCAATCGCACAAAAAAGTGGTTTAAAAAACTCTAAAATGGATCTCAGAGCATATAGAAACCTTAGGGGTTCACCCCCTCCATATAGATACACCCCAGGATTCATGAAGCTTGTGCCAGGCGCAGGCGTAGCGTAGGCAGTATAATGCCAAATATGGCTGCCGAGCAATTCAGGTACGATCCAATTCCACGTGCACTACCAGTGTATGCCATATCTGCGCAGCCCTCGGCACAGGTATGCTAATCACCCCATGCGCAGTACTGCACCATGCAAATGAAGGTACATAGTGATTCATGAAGTGGTGCAGGCGTAGCGTAAGCCCACAGAAATGTAAATAAAAAAAAAAGGTTTACATTTTGCCAAACAGAACATTGAAGCTATGAAAACAGACCAGACTCATGTATTACTAAGTTAACATATGCCAATGGCTAAATACACAGCCAATGGCATAAGAAATGATGCAAAACATCTAAAAAACAACATTTAATGTCATGTCCACAGTAACGCAAAGTACAACCGCAAGGCATGTGTGCGCAAACGGGAACACAAGGAAAATATACACAAATGTCATAAAATCGCAATGTAATATAAATCATGATTTCACCATAATACTCAATGGTATGCATGGCACATCACAACCAAGCTGCAAGGGTTGCTAAGGGTCTGTGACAGTGTTTGGCGTGGTAACTCTGAATTAGTAGTCAATGCAATGCAAATGAGGCAAGTAATAGTGAATCGCAAATGTCCCGCCGGACTAAGGATGTACAATACGGTGCAGCGCTACAACACCGAGGAGTGGTTTGGAGGTATACATGACATCAGTAGTAGGGTGTGCCACCATAGCTGTAAGCACATTGGAGCAATGCAAATCCAGCCTGCCCATTGCTAAGCAAAGCTGCAGGATAGGGGTGGGGATGTAGGTATAGCATCGTTTAGCTGAGAGCAAATATGGTGCCCAAAAGCGCATGTGTACGCGGATGAAAACGTGCCCGAAACCCGGTAAGTGGACGCACACGCCACGCACCATAGCTCAATCAGGAAGGAAATAAGGAAATGCTGCAGTAGGGTAATTGGAGTACAACTGAGCAATTAACACCTATTAACTCACAGTGGGTAATCGACGGCAGCTAACAAGTCTGCTCGCAGCAACCTGCAGAACAGGATAGGGGTGGTATCAGATTGCAAAGAAAAGAGAACTGTCATAGCAGAGCAAAGCAAACCTGCAGTAGATCGGCCATAGAACACATGTAAGATAAGCCAGGTTCTGGAAAGTACAAATGAAAGTAGGCTGCTGGATGCATGCCAGAAAATGGGAGGGGAAACATTAAAAAATGTTAAGAGAAGGGCAAGAGGTAATCCACAGCAGCCAAATGTAATTCAACACCAAAGGCACCACAATAGCAGTACCTGTGGTAAAACACATAAGATACCCTGTAGCTCCGATGGTACATACACACCCTATGACATCATCAGTGTTCACAGCACAATAATATAAAGTGTGAAGGCACCTCACACACACCTGTGTATTCCCAAACACTGCACCATCGGTGTAAACAGAGGGGAACTTTTACAATGTACATGTTGGGAGCTGCCATAGCTGTGATTCATCACCATGTGTTAGAGACTGAAGGTGTTGTGGAGGATGATGCTGACAACCATCGCAGGCTCCGGAGGATGAGAAGAGTGTTCAGGCCAAGGGTAACCTACCAGGGGCTACATGATCTGGAGCGAGTAGAGCATTACAGGGTGGACAGGGATATCTTACATCAAATAGTTGAGCTGTGCCGGTCACGCCTGAGATCCAGAAACAACAGAGGGGAACCCATCCCAGTGGACACGAAGGTATGTGTAAGCTTGCGAATACTAGCCACAGGTACCTTTCAAAGGCCAACTGGAGATATAATGGGGATCTCACAGGCATCAGCATCCAGGGTACTACACCAGTTCCTGGATGCTATGTTACCACATGCCAATGAGCATATATACTTCCCCCGAACTCAGGAGGAGTTGGCCAGCAATATGCATCTCTTCCACCAGGTGGCACACTACCCGGAGGTACTGAGTGTGACAGACTGCACGCACATACATATCAAGTCACCACCCAGTGAGCATGGTAGGCGCTACATAAACTGCAAGGGATACCACTCCATCAACTGCCAGGTTGTGTGCAATGCCCAGGGCATTATTATGGATGTGTGTGCCAGCAGCCCTGGAAGCTACCATGACTCCCACATCTGGCATGCCACACAGCTGTATCAGGTATTTGTCAGGGGGGACATCCCACATGGCCACCTTGTAGGGGATGCTGGCTATGCACTGGAGCTGTGGATGATGACTCCCATCAGAAATGCACACACACCCATGCAAGAACACCATAATGAGGCACACGCACAATTCAGAATCATCATAGAGCATGTGTTTGGGATGCTGAAATCACAGTTCCATTGCTTGGACATATCTGGTAGAGACTTGCAGTACTCTCCAGGCACGTGTGCCCACATATTCATAGTATGTGCCATGTTACATAATATGATCCTGCGGAAACAGCTGCAGCAGGGACATAATGGTGAAGGCCCTCACAGCCCACCGCAATTGCCAAGGTCATCACAGGCACAGAGGGATTCAGACCACGAACACCCTGTGCCAGCCCCAGTAGGCAGATGGAGGCGTGCCCAATATGCCTATGCCTTGGCAAAGAGGGAACATATAGCACATACACTGACAGTGTAGGCCCCTATGGACTGACACACTTCTCCACCTGCACACACAGTAAACTGGATGGCACACACACGCGACCACCTGTAAAGTGTAAAGTGTAGGTGGCCTACTGTGTGAATCCTACATAGGCAGCCCTCAACCATTGCACACACAACAGCTATTGGAACAAGGAATGTCAACACCTGAACAGTACACGCACCTAACAGCATATGTTGATACTGTATGTATAGGTTCCTAGGTACATCGGTAGGTACATGCCCGATTGTCAGAGGCCATTCATCAACCAAGGCAAACAGTGTCTGCTGTTGCCACCACATTGATTAACCAACTGTCCCTCAGTGGAGCAGAGGCAATTGCGGGATCCATGTGTGTAATCACTGTTCCCCACACACTCTGCATGGCTTACCTGGTGTGTTAATGAGGGGCTCCATATAATGTAATCAGGGATGTAGTGGCAAAGCATGGGGAGTACCCATGACAGGTATCTGTCACCCCAGCATGCTCCACCTATGGTTGTGTGAAGGTGTAGCACATTATAGTGTGTGGCTCACTGTGACATACATTACCAATGCTGGAGCGCATCCATTAAACATCACTTGGACATACCATTAATAGGTCTCATCCATATGTAAACTAACTGAGTTACACATTTGATTGCAGTATGGAGTAACAGCCATAGTACAGTCCACATACAAAACACCATAACACGTGTACAAATCCCAGATGCCCAAGTGGTAAATGCACTGACTGTCGTGCATGTTCCCGGTCCCATGTCCTGTAAGGAAAAGGGACGTTACGTAATCCCGAAGGCATGAATAATGGATGTTGGATGCAGGTCATCAGATCAGGTTTAGCACATGTCAGCAGGATTATGCGTTGGCAAGTGCTGGTAAGAGTCGTTTAAACATGAATATACGGATATGCGCGAAACAGGGCTAAGCTTTTCTGAATATCACGCAGATCACGGTCAGCGATGTCCAGAACAGGTGAAACTAGCATTATTCACCCCTGTACTAATAGTGCCTGCTCTGAAGGGTAAAACAACCACTGCCAGGAGTAGAACATGCAATCATGTACACAATCACCTAACACTAAGCTACCCGAGATGTACCAACGGCAGGTGTGTATTGTGACAGGTTAAAACACAAATGTGCGGAGTCCAGAAAACAGTATACATCGACATGTACACAACGAAAGGTGTGTTCTCCCTCTCACTCTCTCTCTCTCTCTCTATACATATATATATATATATATATATATATATATATATATATATATGTAAAGGGTGATAGAGAGATATAAGTTGATATATACGTATTCACCTATATCTGCAAATATATAGATAGGTCAACGACATGTACACAACCATGGAGGTACAAATAAATAGGATACTGCCAACTATCGAATGTGTCACATACCGACACGTGTAATCACGAGGCTGAAAGACCGAAAGACCACAGTACCGGAACACTAGAACCAAGAGTAATATTATCATGATGTTAAGGGACATTTAGTTATCGCTGCTGATGCTGCGGTCCAGGTAGGTACTGTTTTCAACTGTGTTTGTGATTGCTATAGTCTGTGTATGTGTGTGTTGAGGGTGCCATGTGCATTTCTGTGGGACTGTAATGTGTGTGTGTGTGTGTTTGCATCGTGTGTCTGTTAGTGCTAACTCGGAGGTAGATCATTACAGTAGGTGTGGTCATAGCTGGCCATAGGCATATGGTTACCACCTGTCCCACTTTAAGAGGGACAGCCCCTCCCTGGGCAGTTGTGTCCTTTCAAAAAATATTAAAAAGGGCAAATGTCCGAGATTGTAGGACATAATTATGTCCATATATTATGTAATAGTTGCATTAAATCATTATGCCTGTATCTAAAATACGTAAATGTTACATGAAACATGATAAGTAGCTAAAGTGCTTCAAGAATAAGTATGTATTCAGGATAAAAGTATGTTCTATCCTGTGTACTGACCGTGGGTATGTGTCAGCTTGGAAAAACTGATGTGTGTCCTGCAAATGTCCCACTATGGCCATTTGAAAAGGTGGCAACCCATGCCAAAGAGGTTCAGTCACCAACACAACTGCAATGAGTGCAAATATCTGTGACAGAAATACACAAGACAGCTGTCATTTAGTAACATTCCCTTACATATCGATGTATTTCCAGAGGTATTGAAGTATCAACCTCACCTGCATGCTATATAGAAACCAATTAACAATGGCTCAGTGTATAAGCCCGTAACAACCATAGTTTCTCAGTCTACTAAATGATAGGTCTTCAATTAGGGAAGGAGCCCACACACATATATGGAATACGTAGAAATGCAGTCCCCACAAACCTGTATATGCTATGTACACCCACCTACATCTTCCCCACATCCGAAACAATTGCAATACAGACTGTAATAACATCACAAACATCCACTCACTCAATTACATCTGCAGAACCGTTAACATACCTTGTGAGAGACACATCTGTAAAGGCACCATGTGAAATTGTAGCTGTTATATAATGGAACAGACGTCGATGTTACAGGTTTGGTTTGCAGTAGTCCCTTATCAGACGGTTGAGATGACAGGTACACTCACATGTAGAACCACATACTCTAGCCATCACAAACAATCCACGGGGGACATGAATTCAAAATATCCGTGTCTCTCCAAATAGCAGCTGCAATTCCTCACAACAAAACACATACATGCCGTCTCCCCGAAGTTAGGGCAAAAGGGCAACTCCCAAGTGGAGAATTCAATTATACTCCACTGTTGCCGCATAATTTGCGAATGGAGTAGTGGCACAGCTGATGTGCATGTAATAATTTACTCAGGAACACCAATTGGCGGCAGTATACCACATGTTACTGGTATCGACATATATAAGGATGCCTTGCCATACATTCAAACCGTAAACTCATACCATAGAACCGTTTAAACAGTAAAGGTGTAAGAGGGATATTTTGCGAAGACTCGGAAACAAGGTATGTAGAACACTCAGTATGTCAGTGTATGTAGAGCTTGTTTTGTAGTAATTAAAGTGTACGCAATGCATAAAGTGGGAAAAGGTATTATGTAGTGATGTCTTGTTGAGCATAGTAACGCTTGTAGAAATTGTGTGTCCTGCTGTGGGACACAAGGTAAACATCTCATACACCACAAGGGATGCTACATGAAGGCTTTAAACACAACAATTCCACACCACGCGCTGTCAGTGGTAGGGTTTGTCCAACATGTACGTGCCATAGCAGGGGATAGTATATGTTGATATACTGTCACAGTAGGCATGTGTAAGGGCATATAATGAGAATAACATGCCTAGGGTGGTCCTGCTGTGCAAGTATGCTTTGCATTATGGGATAATGTTTAAAATATGTGTAATGTACAGTATTGTAGGTAGATATGTCAGATATTTTACACAGCATAACTGTTATATCATGCAAACAAAGGGTATTGTTTATTGGCATGTAGAATACACAATAACAGGATACATATGGCTTGTAGTCACGGGACACTGTAACAGCATGATAGCTAACTGAAATGGAAGAGCTACTCAATTATCCATGCACAAAGGACATGTAATAGCTTCACAGGTTCATAGTGAGGTACTATGCTGTCTGGCCAAATCCGTGTGTAAGCCCAATGACAGTGTTTTCACCTGCGGCACCTCCCTAGGGTAGTGTCCTGTCTGTGAACAGCAGAACCATATGTTACCTGCACCTGTATACAGTACAGCCACTGTAGTGATCCCTGGCGTACATGTGTGTCTCCCATCCACCCATCAAGGTATCTCATGAAGAGTGCTAGTGAGTGTCCCTGCTTGATGTACATAGGAATCATGTTCCAAATCATGGTGAGTGTCTGGTTCAGGAATGTATCCCTCAAGCACGTCCCACTCATCGTTGCGTTTGTGCACATATCCATGAACATGTTGCTCTCAGTGGCCTTTGCTTATTTTGCTTATGTGGAGTATATCCATAAATATTGTTGTGGACATGGGCCCTGTATGTTCAGCAGAGTTCACCCCTGAGTATGCAGTATGCAAATGTGTACAGTCGTGGTGTCCGTAGTTGTGCCGCATACGTCATCCTTCGGAGGTCAATAATCCTCATGGTGTGTTAATGTTGTGGTATGTAAAGCTGTTGCTGTTCCGTAAGGTACACCCCAAAAGGAGTGTTGTAACCCTGAACGTGTGTCATACGTCAGGAGTATAGAGGTACAATGGGTGCCTTTGTTCCAGCTACAAACTCATTACAGATAAGGGTGGCCACGTAGAAGGATATCCACGCCACATTGGCAATATGGTTATCAAAAGAGGGGGTGCTATATATGTGTGTACTAAAATCCCATATAATGTCACATGTATGTAGGGGACTACCACCTATGTGACAGTCAGTGGGTGATTGGTGTAGTCCAAAGGGGATGTCTATGCACCTTGTGTTATGCAGCTTGAGGCCATGTTATTGACATCAGGTATCCGTCACAGTGACACCCATATGGAGGGTGTCTGTATCAGCTGGTGGATCAATCATGGCTCCTTGTTTTCAGTCATCTGGAAACCTATTCAGGGAAAGTCCCTCTGTGCTAGCCTGTACCTCAGGGAAGCATTAACCGAACATGAGGGGCCCTATGACTGAGGACTGTGGTATGCCAAGTGTAACTGAATTACTGTAGGTACCACGGTATGCTACTCTCATTGTGTGGGTCCTGTCCGTGAGCCACTTTGCATAACATCCCGAGATGTAGGGGTCGATATGCAGGTGGATGTGTATGTTGTCAATACCAGAATGGAGAACGGTGCTGAAAGCCAATGAGAGGACAATGTAGGCTGTGTGGACCCCCTTACCATCATCAACTACCCTGGTAACTATATCAAAGGAGTCCACCAGGTGTAGGAGCGATGGTCTGGCCCTAACAAATCCAACCCGGGTGGCATCAAAGGTCTGGAGGCCACCAATGTCTCTGTGAATGACTTCCATCATGATGTGCCCCATAGCCTTGCAGAACAGTCCAGTCAGGCGTATAGGGCAATAGTCCCTGTGGTTCATTGTGGTGCCACCTGTGTGAAGTGTGATGACTGTTGCTGTGCACCATTCAGGGGCCACAATGTCTGATACAAGGCTATTACTGAATCTGCTGGCAAAGTGGGGAGCCATGTCATTCTGAGGTTTGTGTAAATCACAGCCTGGGATGTTGGACGGTCACATGGAGTCTGTGTTCCAGGCCTTAGAAAGTGCAGGTTGGAACTGCGTAGTTGTGACTGCAGGGACTCTGCATTGTTCCTGTATGGATTTTGGCCCTGTAGGGAGTGAGAGGGTGTAAAGTTAGCATTGATCCTATCTGCCAGGATGTTGCCAATAGCAGTCGGTCTGTAATGTTCCTGCCTAACCGTCGTATATCAGAGCAGATGTGGGTATTGCCACTGAGTACTGACATACCTCCATAATGCTTTGTGGTAGTCCTTGGAATGTGTCTCAGTAATGTTTATGTAGCTAGCTTTGGAGGATGTGATAAGCGATCCCAGATTCCTACTGAGGCTGACCAGTGAGCTACCCCACCCATGGGATTGTACTTCACTTTGCAACAGCCACCACCTTCTGTTGTACATTATGTGCATGGAACTGGACCCCCAGAGTGGCGACCGCTATCTGGTGGGTACCATCATGGCTCTGTTTGGAATAGCATGATCCATGCAGTCGTGTAAGTGCTAATGAAGTGCACTGGTGTATGTTTCAGTGTTTGTAAGTGCATTGTCCATCTGCACGGGTGTCATGACATTAACTACCGCTGTCATAAGACGTCTGAAGTAGGCATTGTAGAAATATTCTACTGTGTATTCCGTGAAGGGTGTGGTGCCGGGATGTGGATAACAAGGGTGATTAGCATATGTTCGGAAACTACCAACAAGGGGATAATCCCAGGTGTGGAACACCAGTCACATGTTGGTAATGTCCATGTCTAGGATATTGTTGGTCTTGGTGCTGGTGTGTATGGGTTGATCCAGCTGAGTGGAGGTTATGAATCCCAGAAAGCGTTGGCCTAATGTGTCGGTACATGAGTAGGCATCCCAGTTAAGTGTGGGGTAGTGTCAGTCTCACATCAGTAGTACTTGTCTGAACCCTACTGTCCAGTACACCAAGAAATGAGGGCCGATAACCATGTGGTATGTTGTTGAATCCGTAGCAAGTTACAATGTGTATAGCAGTTCTGGCCTCAGTTAGTTGTACATGGATCACCTCTGATGCATTGTGCTAAAGAACCAGCCTGGAGGTGTGTACATCCTTGTGAAATATGGACACACCTCTGCCGTGGGTGTTCTCGTCCTGGTTACATGACTGAAAGGTATGGTCTGCGTGTAACCTGTCAGTGCAGGTGTGCTCTCCGGAGCCTAGAGGCAGGTCCCAGTCACTGCAGAGATATCGAAGTGGTCCATTATAAGGAGTGCCTCGCCTGAGTGTGTTAGAGATGAAGATGTCAAGCATTGAGTAACAGTACCTCAGGTTTTGCTTGCCTGTTCCTGTTCTGGTGGTGAATGTTATTGGAAACTGTCCAAGACAGGCAGTATAGGAGCAGCAAGAGCCTTACATGTTATCTGTATTCCCAGGGCTGATAGGTGCAGGTTATCTCTGCCAAAGCATCGTGTTTTGTTGACCATGTCATTGAGAGCAGACATATACTGGATGCCTGTGGAATGAAAGCAGAAGCATAGGCAACTGTTGAAGTGAAACATTCAGTCGTTGTACAGTGGTATCAGTCTGGATGAATGCAGAATGCTTCTCAGGGCTTGGGTGATACTTTCTGGGCTACAAGACTGGAGAGCTATTGCATGTCCCTGTACATGTAGTCCAGGAAATTACATCTCAGGGCAGTCACACTAACATGGAGAATGACAGTCAAATCATACCTGGTGAGGTGTGGCATGGGTGCATAGGTTATGTTGTGGATCCTGTAACCCAACAGCCAGATGTAAGCAACTATCGCCTTGTGTAGCCTGCTGAGTGGGACATCAGTGTGACCTCCTACAGAGTCACCTATGACCGGTGTGTTGTGTAGGTCATAACACCCTATTGGCTGTAGTTGATGTGCACACATGAGTCTGTGGGCTATAAGTAATTGGTGTTGTGTTTTGGTGATGGGGGCTGCCTCTGTTGCCTACACAGAGAGTATGGAGAGGTTCTGCAAATGTTGTAGTCATACTATGTGTGGCCTGTGGTGGTGGAGATCTAGTGAGACTATGTGATGAGTGGGGTGTGTTGCAAATGTTAAACATCCTCACATGAATGACAGGTTCAGTCTGGGTTGGTGAGAGCATTACCCCCATCATGGCTACATATGTGCATCTCCCACAGGCTGTAGTGTCATATGTTGGGAGGTGACCATCGACTGTGTACATGAGACAATTGCTCTATTGCCTCATGTTTGCCATATTCATCATATAGACAGGCAATAACACTGGTAAGTGACACTTGGACATGCCTGTATATTCAACCATGTCTCACAAGATATGTGAGTTGCGTGTGTACAACAGCTGTTGTACTGTAAGCAAGCTGGAAATGTAAGGACAGACAGTGTACCTGTAAGAAATGAGTTGGAATGTGTGCTATAGTAATAAGTACCTCATGAAGTGCTTACATGTTCTGAACAAGTGCTGAGCATGAATATGCAATACAGATAGGGTGCTGGATAATATAAACCCACTGCAACCCACAAGCAGAGACGTCAGTCATAATTGGAGGCACTGCACTATTACCCTGCTGAGTATGGTCTGCAAGTCTATGAACCTTTATCAACGTAGATGTTAGCAGTAGAGATGTAGATGACAGTACGGATGATTTCACACTGCATAGCATATCTGTGACAGGTCATAGGACATCACCCATACTGTGTTCCAGCTACACTGAGTATACTAGATGTACCTTCGTATGTCACAGGAGTGGTCTACCAGTGGCCTGTTGACATAAGCAACACTACAAAAGGTGTCAGTGTGACATGTGCATACCACACCAGTGGCAGCTACAGTAAAACAGAGTTAATGTTTTGTACTCCCCCCTCATTGTAGCCCATACCACACAGACAAATGGGAGGCATCTGCATATGTAAGGATGTGAATGGCCATGACCTAGGAGCAATAGCTGTCTCAGTGTTGTGGACAACATACAAAATGGGCTTTGTGGGTGAGGTGCGTGACATATGTGCACAATCTGACATCTGATAATAGCATTGTCACCGCTAGGTGATTAACCCTGTACCCAGTAACTACCACCTAGGCAGTGGTCAGCATTATGGACACTGTGTGTAAGGGATGGTGCTGTGCAGTTCACCTCCCTGAGCTGGTGACATCTCCAGGCCTATTAGGTAGTCATACGAGGCACCCATGTTATGACTGGGTGCCATCCATGAGCATGGAGATCATTGGACAGGCATACTCAGCACTCGGGTGACCAATATCGGATCACATATCACCTTTCAGGGGTATTGGCCATGCATGGATGAGCGATACCAGCCTTCACAATCCTCACCTCCACTATGCAGCATGCTGGCTACCTTGCATAAAGACATGTGCTACACTGTGATGTTGGACATGCTACACGTACATATCCTGATCTGAAAGACATACGTCATGGACAGCAACTGTCCTACTACAATGATTGCTACATGCTGGACAGATCCGTGTGCCATACATGTTACATACTCCTGCCATACCATGCAACCCTGTCCATCAAAGCTGCACATGTCATCTCTGTCAGACATAGTGCGATGACCGCATGGTAGATGTATCATTAACTGTCTGGATCAGTAATGTGGCACTGATGCACCTGGCGGTGGCAAAATGGCTGTTGGATACAGCTAGAAAACCTTGCCCATACATGCCATGGTTGATAACCATCCCTGCGAATAATGTCCGGCTAGCCATTGTCCCATGTGTATCACATGTGCAACATAGGCGATACGTGGCAGGATGTTGAACTTCTGTACAGTGCTGTGTAGATGTATATGGCAAAACACATGCATGTAATGGTTTCTGTGCACATGTGTGCATTGTCACTGCTCATGTCCGTTAAGGCAGTGTATGTGCTGATATGTGACATATACACAGCATCAAGGTCAACAGCATTACTGTGGACACATCCAGACATGTGCTGATAGGTAAGAACACCAGTACAGGCAAACAGACAGCATTCACATCGAGTATGAGCAGTGTAATGAGGTGACACACATATATGGTGATGATATCCAATGCACAACGGCTGCTATATGTGTGTGACACAAACATGTCAGTCGTGTCAGTGTTATGACAATTTGCAAAGATAACTATTCATATGTACTAGATTTAATACAAATGTATGTGCAGCTGTATCTCTGTACATCTCTGTGATACTGTGACCTGTCTCCATCATTATGTCTTCCAGATAATGCCTCGTTCACGCCTGCCAGCGTATAGCCGCCAGGAGGATGATGCCCTCATCCCGTACCTCCATGATAACTATGAGGTGTAGTTCAGCCATGTGCCACAGCATGCCCAGCAGCATGGCAACCTGTGGCAGGAACTATGCAGGAGGGTTAATGATGTGGGTGGCCATAACCGCACCTACCAGCAGGTGCACAGACACTGCACGGACCTGATACGACATGAAAAACAGCGTGCCAATGCTATCGCCAGGGAACAAGGTGGAACAGGTGGTGGGCCACCAACCCAGCCCCCACTCACACACCGAGGAGCTACTGGCCAGCCTGGGGACACCCTCAGAACAGCATCCACAAACAATAGCTGCCATCATGGAGGTGGGTGTCTCCCAGCCACTGAGCCTGGAGTTGCCTGGTAAGTCACTAATGCACATATGACTATTATATCCCATTTAGTTGCATGCGTCACTGTACAATATGTAATGTAACATCATGTGCAAGGTATGTTTACACACATGCCGCATACTATAGTTTGCGACCCTGTGTATGCACACATGTGCATACTATATGCTATTGTACAGGCAAATGTGTTAACATGCACAGTGCACCTTGTAGCTGTCATACAGTCATGGATAATGTTCAAACTGCTGTGTCACCCCTATACAGGTACCTTTGGCATGCCGCACAGACATCAGTCCATTGCAGGTGAGACAGTTATCAGTATCAGGCATGTTAATGCATATATCTATTCGCCATGAGGCCAGTTAACACATGTACACATAATGTATAGCCCAGTCACGCTATACAGGTCGCATCTGTCATCAAGCACACTGGCTACCCATGTGCAATATATACAGACTAAATGAAACACTGACATGAAACCAAAGTAGCTGTCATTGCTAGATGTGTGGACAGCTGTGCATACAATGGTGGAGGTGTTGTTCAATGTAGGCATATGTACTATACATTGGAACAACACATGTGTGGCACGCAAACAGTACCACACAGTGAGCTGGGATGTGGGCAGCCCACAGGATTCACCATTGTGTAATATGCCCCTGCAATGGGTGCACACATTGTGATGTGCCATCTGACAAGTCCCAGACATGTAGTGTTCTGGCTGCAATATTGTCTCACTATCCCATAATACATACCCCACATACCAAACATACAACCCTTTGCCTGCATAACCATGTGGACAGTGACGTATCTGACATCTATGGGTGTATGTCATATGGGATAACGCAGACATGTGAGATAGACAGCCATCACAAACATTTGGCCAACACATGTTCACACATGGCCATGGTGGATGGCCAGAGACATGTAGCCACATAGTAGATGTGATGTGTGTACACCCTGTTGCACATTGTCCACACATGGTCCAACTATAGCCTTTGGTGAATGGTTATATAGTTGATGTGGAACACTGGACATCCTAAAAGCCTGTGCACAGCTTGTGGAGGTGTCACTTAATTCGACCATATAAGATGTGTTGAACATCATGACTGTGTCATAGCATGACAGTAGTCACCTGAACAGCTTCCACAGACATAGACACCACATCAGGCCACAGATACCGTACATTTTCCTTGCTGCTGTTGGACATCACTGTCAGCTGTGCACCTCGTGTGTGTGGTACATAACTGTCATGTGGGACATGGTGTATTGACAAGTCTGCCATGTGTGGACACGGTTGCCAGGCAGCTAAGACATGTTAGTAGTTGTGCAGGGGTGTCATCCGTAGGTCTTCCAGTGACCTGTCACATGACACAGCATGGTTTAGTGTGTATACACCTCAGCGACGTGGGTCACAATCCACAGTAGTTATGTCATGTGTTTGCACGCAGTCATGGCTATGCACTGTGTGTGCATTACACACTGTATAGCAATATAGGCGCCTCATGATGCCATGCAATGGCACAGTGTCTGTACTTCACACTGTATAGCAATGTAGATGCCTCATACTACCCATCAATGCTCATGCACCTCTGCTAAAAATGCGTTCTATCTGTAGGGCATACAGACAACACTGCAATGTGATACCCATTACACCACTGTACATGTGTCAGGACACCATTGTGTCAGACATGTATGCATGTCAATGCACACGTCTGCAGATTACATGTCATACTACATGTCAATGTCAAGGTCACATCAGCCATGTGTACTGTTAATCTGTGCTGGTCTACATGGTGTATCACAGGGATGCATGCTTACTACCATGATTGTGTGAACTGCATGGCTTCTGATATGACACCTGCTTGCTGTTGTGTGCAACCCAGGGAGGTATGCTAACTACCACTATTAATGTCTGAGCTGCATGCCGTCTACTGTATCACATGCATGCTGCATGCCATCTGTCAAATCACATGCATGGTGAGTCAGTGAGTCTATGTGTGTGTGTCTGTGTGTGTGTCTATGTGTAATGTAGAGTCTTTCTTTGTATTCACAGGGGATGTAGGTGCGTTATCGTCCTGCGGTCCATCTGATGTTAGTGTCCCCACAGATACTAGCAGTGATGAACATATGCATGAGGTACAGGCAGGGTTGTCAGGGGCTGAATCTTTGCCAATGGTTGCCATCCCAGCTATGTCCCCCTCTTCCCCACACACAGTACTCATGCCAACACATACCCCATCACCAGTGGCCATAGAGGAAGGACAGTCAGCGTGTGTTAGCTTGGAACAGGAACGTGTGGTGGCTACAGGTGTGTCTCCACACCATGTTGTCAGTGTAATGACTGTAGATGTACCACACAGGCATGTGGTCAGTGCTGCTCGTAGCAGGACCTCTGGCAGACATGCACCTGCAGGACAGAGCGCAGCAGCTGGTGCCACCAGATGCATGTTCCAGACTGTAATGGCAGCACAGGCATGTGCTGAAC
This sequence comes from Protopterus annectens, assembly GCF_019279795.1. Classification (NCBI taxonomy): domain Eukaryota; kingdom Metazoa; phylum Chordata; order Ceratodontiformes; family Protopteridae; genus Protopterus; species Protopterus annectens. The sequence goes on along the minus strand of NC_056730.1, from coordinate 183,236,773 downwards.
AGCAGAACACAGAAGGGCAGAGGCTTCAGAGGGCTGCTATCCATTCTTTAAACAACAACATCCAGGCACTGGCAAATGCTCAACAACAGATCGCTGATGTTCTGGACAGGCGATTGGGTGACATGGTTGGAATCCTTGACCGTGGCATGGCAATCTGCGAGCGTGAGCTGTCTGTGCTGGAACATCTGGTAGGAGTGAGGCATAGGACATGGTGATGTAGGCCAGCTACACCACCTGGTGCAGGTCAACGTGAATGAGCCACCTCACATGCCCGCTCCCACAGTGCTGGTTGCAGTAGCAGTGCAGCTGGTGCTGTGCTGTCCACACCAGGACATAGCAGGCCACGTGGACGTGGTCCTGGACGTTCCCAGTGGGGACACGGTTCCAGTGGACATGTGTCATCGGACAGTAGCCAATCTGTACCTCTGACTGGTAGTGCCCGTGCAACCCCTGGCAGGCACAGGTCACATGGCCATGGCCGGACACAGTGAGCTGTACACCCTGGTCTGTACAATCTGGAGCTGTCAATAATACCCCTGTGTAGGCTGGACACATGGCAGAACTGTGTGCACACACACTCACACAGCAGAAACATCTGTAGGGCACTGCAACACCCATATGCATAATGACCACACATGTCCAATCAGATCACCGGCCCTAACCCACACACATGATGTCATCCACTGGTGCAGCCTATGCCCCTGGCAAACATTATTACCCTGTGCATATGATGATGCCTGTGCCGAATCCCTGTCATCCACACCATCGGTGCAGGGACATGCTCATATGGTCTTATGCACAGGGTGAACAGAATAGTGAGTAGTGTATATTACATTTGTTGTGTACTGCTGACACGCACCAGACATACCATGTAGTACAGGTTTAGAATGCATTGTTATATGCTTACAGTATGTGCCTTGGTAACAACAATAACAGCATGTTGGTAATGATGCCCTGCTTCCCTCCTTAAGGTCTGCTTGCATGTGCCAATAAGTAGCAGTGTTTGCAGTTTCCCATGTGTAAATGTGGAGTACTCACAGGCATGTATGGCAATACCAGCATGCTATACGTAGCCTCAACTTCACTGTTAGAAAGGCTACAATTCCACAGATGTCCACACATCTACTGATCCAGAAGCATGTGAGCTGTTCAATAGGCTACAGTGGCTAGAGACGTGACATCCATACCGGGTCACATCACAGGCATGGTGACATGGTGTGGGGGGTTTACACAGCGGTCTGGCTGATGTCAATGTTAGAGGCCAGTTGATAGCATGAGGCCTCACTGTGTAGCAGTAATACACTGTCACATTACAGGATGAAAACACGCACAGACATACACAGAAACACATAGTAACATGACCACATTCACGGGGTCAACAACACTATAATGCACACTTGATAGTGTTGAGGTGAGGACCCCTGCCTATGTGGTAATCACCTTCACATTACTGTGCATCCACATCACGTGACATAGAGAATGAACATATACAGGTAGCCAGTAAGGCTGAGACTGATGGCATCAACAGGGTAGTAGACTGCATCACCATGAGGGGTTAGGGATCCTGTCTGTTCTGTATGGTAGCATACATCCTCACTCCATGCACCAGACAGCCATACATACAGACACACACACACACACACACACACACACACACACACACACACACACACACACACACACACACACACACACACACACACTATGGAGTCCACAAATGTCATTCACATACAGATAGCTGACATGTGTGTGATACACACACCACCCCTGCCTACGTCTTGCTTTCTACACTGCAGTATGTACAGATCTCTACAACAGTGTACAGGAGTGTGTAACAATTGGGATGTATTCCCCACCATAAGTGGCATATATGGTCACACAAGCAAACACACATGGCAGTACTGTGAATCATACACCTGCTATATGATGATACATCTCACAGACATGCAGCTGTATTGGCCGCATTATGTGTACCAATGCTACCTTTGGCAATTGTGCTGCTATATGCACATGGGAGGACGTAAGTGTTACAGGTGTCAAGTGATGTACAGTCAGTAACACCCTGACCTCTGTGTAGGTTGTATGTCTTCACGTTCAGGTAACAGTAACATAGCGTACTGTTTGCACATGTAATGGTAGGATGGCTTGTGACACACCTGTGAGCAGTCCTCATCAAACATCCATCTGCAAAGGTGGACCACCACTTTATGTACACACATCCATCCATACCTGATGTACATCCTACTGTACTGTCAGTATTTCACCATATACAGGTGTCAATGATGGGGCTGTATTGCAACTGCATGTTGTAGTTAGACACAGATGAATGACATACATCAGCTACTGCACATGCATGGTAGCTGGATGCACACCACTACATGTACATGTGTGTTGGTCCTACATTCCTGTCATGTAGCCATGTTTGTATGCATTGCAATTGGTGGACATGTGTGATGACATACATGACACATGGACTGTTGTATGATATGTTGGTTGTCATGGGTAACTAGTACAGAGGGAATGTTACCTCAGTCAACATTGCTACCTTATGTAGTCTTAGCATTCAACAGCCATGGACCTATCTTCCATGTGCATGCGTGTGATTGCTGTAGCCACTTGTCTGCACAGAGGACAGCAAAAGCTTTGCTATGTACATATGCATTGTGTGTGTGTGAGCCATGTACATATCCACTGCGATTACATGTATGTCATATCCAAACATGAGTGTTTTCTGGTGTACAGCGACAGTCATCTATTACAGCTGTGTAAGACCCAGGGCCCCTGTTATGTGCAGAGCCGACCTGGTTATGAACTGTGGTATCATTGCATTGCATACCACATGATGGAACCCTGTCAGCACATGTGTAGTCTGCACAGTTGCTGTAGACCCATGTACAGTCCACTGGTCATGAATAACATGGTGGTGTAGTAATGTATGTATGTGTGTTGCTGGTCCAAGGACATGGTGATGTCCGAAGTCTACATAGTAGACTGCAGCATTTACTACTGTGATCTACACCTGAGACATCTGTGATGGCTCTTGAGTGTGTACTGGTCAGTACATGTGAGTGGCCTTTATGTACGTGGGGACAGTAACACCGGGAGCGGTCCATCACGGTCTTATGGCCCACATGTCTGTATCTGAAGTATACGGTGGTAGTGCTATTGTGCACAACTGTGCCATATGCCAGGTGTTCTTCACTGCAGAGATGTCCGTATTCCCCACTGTTGGATCTGGATTGTCAGCTGTAATCACGAACGCTGCACAGCTAGCACTGATGACTGGTGTCAGATGTGTGTAGTGCAGCGTTCGTGCTAACAATTTTCACTATCGACACACTGTGCCCTTCCGTGTTTAGAATCAGTGTGCATACAAGACAGCCCTTCGCTACTACTAAGTGTGTGAGCATGCCCAGTATGCCATTGTGTAGATGGACACACAGTACATTCCAAACTGTGCCCTTCCATGTTTAGAATCCGTGTGCATACAAGACAGCCCTTTGCTACAACTGTGTGAGCATGCCCAGTACGCCATTGTGTAGATCAGGGGTGTCCAACCTTTTCAGTTGCAAGGGCCGCATTGAGTCAACAGAAATGGTCTGGGGGCAAACGGCAAGTGAGGAGCAAAAAAAAAAAAAAAAAGGTCTCACATTAACTGAAGAGCAAAAAAAAAAAAAAAGCAAGACCCCAGGTATGTGGACTAATGTGGCTGTATTGTAGGTGAATTTGAACAATAAATAAATTAATAAATGCATAATATTTGCCCTAAAATTCAATATCTCATTCTAATTATTTAAAAAACAGTTAAATCTAACATCTTAGTTTATTTGTAAAAAAAATTTAACAAGTACAAACCTTTGAATTAATCCATTAACAGTACATCCAGTACTAAAAACATTAATTAAGTACAATAGTTTCTTAGAATTAACAAAATGCATAAAATACATAAAAGTATTTTCGTTTAAAAACGGACATTTTAGCTAGTTTAAACTAAGAACCCAAGTTCATCCAAACTATCATAAATAGTAGTAGTGATAAAATTATTATCAACCAGTACTAATAAATAAAAAGCTAGTACTAGGTTATACTCTGTTAATGTAGTACTACAATTATTAAAAAATGTTTGAACTACACATGAACTTGCAAGTCTCATGTGTTACTCGGGACCTAAGTGTGAAGCAACTATTAAACCTAATAAAATTATGAAACTATTTGACATTGAAAATCTCTTAACGGTTGAATATCCCTCAGACTTCTACCCTACTGCCAACAGTAGCCCACTAGCAAAATTACTTGGAAAAAGAATCACTTTGAATGACTGTCAAACACTGCTTCCATTCCAATTACAGTACCATGTCTGGTCTGATAACTGGTACAATACTTTTTGACCTCGATACAGGCTTTGAAACAGTCAGTTGTAGGCAATTACTAAATAGGTATACAATACTCAGCTTCTCTCCAGAGGTTTACAGTAGTTTCATAACTACCCATCCAATCAATCCTACACCACATGTGGAGCTTATGATTCCTCAGTAAATGGAAACATTTCTTGCAGAGTCCCACAAGTGTCCATTCTTGGAGCCATTGAATTCTCATTTATTAATAATGACTTCCTGACACTTGAAAACCACATCTACATACATTACGCAGTCACTAGGTATGGGAATTCAACTCATGAAATAATTAGAAAGCTACAGTTTGATTTTGCAGTACTTTGGAACTAGTAGTTAGGCTAGCTTGTTGTAAATACCAACACAACTACAGTCAAGCTGCACAAAAAAATTAAACATGCCCTTATCCCTGTCATCACTGATCCCTCAACATTTTGCCTACAACCACATCCAATTCTTAGGAATAATGTTATATTCTTCTTGCTCTCACTCTAGTCTACAGGAAGGATTGAGGTGTAGAGAGAGGATTAGGCAGAAGGATAGAAAAACAGAAAGAAGTATATGCTTGCAATGGGATGTCACATGCAGAGTTGGATTATGGTCAAATGGGCCTAGGCAGTGTATGGTATCAGGCCCCCACATACACAGCAGACACCTCCAGCCACCCCAGTGCCGCATTACTTGGCCTTGTCTCCCCAGTTACCATACTATTTTTTCTTTAGTTCTCCAATGACTACAGATATTTTGACTTACAGTAATTTAAAACTTTTATTTCAAATTTTAACGCACAAAAAAAGATAACCATTTGTTAACGAAACAATAGTCTCATAATGAAAACAAACAGAATGAACAACAGTAAACGTTTCTGTTCTTCAAACTCACATTCATTGAAACTCCATTGAAACTCACATTCAAAGAAAATGCATCTTGCCAGTGGTGGATAAAGTATACCTTTGAGCTGTTTTCAAATCATAGGGCCCTTGCCTACATTTTTAGGACCATGCATGTGTTCTTTGGTTCACCTTCCTGATTGTATTAAATCATATTCCTTGTATAATACAGCACTACTTGTTATATCGTGTTTTAAATTTGCAATTTTAAACATTTTTAGTAGCAATGAAACAAAACATCCATTTCAGAACATTTCAACCATAAAAGGCTACTCAAACTTCTGTCATTACAATCCACTAATATAAGTCAATATGAACCATCTGTGTAGAAGTAAAATGTATCTGATTACTTCTACATTAAAGAGATTTGTAACACGAAAAGTTTGCTGCTGGCAAACATCTTTGTAATATACTGAGCATGGATGGCAAATCAAAAACAGGTTTATAGTTGGTCTCTCACACAAAGGAAGACACACTCAGGAGTGCAGCATCCCAGTCCCCACTTAAAATGCACTACTACAGTATCAGCAATTAATCTCATGCTGTGGGAGTAGAACCTGCACCAAAAGAAAGAAGACCATTTATTGTGCTACAAACATTACTTTCAAATTCTGTAGTAGCACAAACACTAACAGACATATTTAAAACAAAACAGTTGCACATTGAACAACAGTGTGAGCAAAAATAAACTTCCCTTCACTTGAAGCATGCAATTATTTGAAAATACACTGAAAGTTACAATTCTTTTGTTCCATAGCCATTAATGGACTAATTCCTAGGATTGAACACTAACTGCCCCTTATTGTTGCAAACTCCGCTACTAATACCACATTATAATAATGCTTCATCAACTGAGCTAACAACAAAAAACACCAATGTACTACTACAATAAAGAATGGACAACGGCTTACACTAGTTTCAGTATGAAATGAGTCACTGCCACCCTTACAGTCTCTAATACTGGATGTTGTCCACCTTTAAAGACAAGACCCTAATACAGATTGTCAAGTATACCCTCGGAAATACAGACAGCACTCAGCCAGATCCCTTTCAAACTGGCCACTAATACAAAAATAACTCCAAAAATGCACCTTCCAGACTTAACCCATTCTAAACTAAGGGAGCAGACACAAAAATACTTAACTTACCTTTTGCTATGTTGTAGTGTAGTTGGTGTGCACACAACGAAATAATAAATCCACTCTTCACGATCGCGCTTCAGCTTTTCTTTTACCAGTAATATAAAAAACGCTCGAACGGTGTTTTCAGATGCATACCAGCGAAAGACGCTGGTATGAAAAACGTAAAAAAGAAAGTTGGCATGCGCAGAACAGCAAAAGTACGCGGACGTGTAAACACACGGAAAAAAAGGTAAATTAAACTTAAATTTAAATTTAAGGGTCGCGGGCCGCATGGAAGAGCTCTGAGGGTCAGATGCGTTGCAGGCCATGAGTTGGACACTCCTGGTGTAGATGGACACACAGTACATTTCAAACTGTGCCCTTCCGTGTTTAGAATCCATGTGCATACAAGACAGCCCTTCATTACTACTAAGTGTGTGAGCATGCCCAGTATGCCGTTGTGTAGATGGACACACAGTACATTCCAAACGGACATGTGTTACTAAGTGTGTGAGCATGCCCAGTGACACCTTGTGTTGGTTATGAGCCTCTGTGTATGGGCATGACCAGTGAAATCCTGTATAGCGATAGTGGTCATCCAGGCAACAGATGTCCATACCCTATGTCAGGATAGATTCCTACATTGAACACACTGGGACTGTCTTGAAGGGTGTACTGTCTGTGGCATGTCTCGTATCCATGTAGTGTTGTAATAGTGCTCCGTAGATAGGCAGTTGTCCCACTCACACCACTGCTGTGTGTTTGTCTACATCTACCTTGGGACAGTAATATGCTTTTAGACTGCTCCCTCTCCATACATTCCCTATCGGCGTCGTTGCCTTTGCTAATGATGTCATCCACCTAGAAGTATGCCTCTGAGAGTGCTGTGTTCCAGTAATCTCAGTAGCGTGTTCTGTAACTGCGTAATGCTGTAGTGTGATAAGGTAGTTAGGTGTATGTTTGACTCCCGGCCCTGCCAAGTGTGTGTGTGTGTGTGTGTCTTTCCAGCTGCATGGGGACAGAGTAATACTTTTAGATGGCTCACTCTCTATACATTCCCTATCGGCATCTTTGCCTTTGCTGATGATGTCATCCACCTAGAAGTATGCCTCTGGGAGTGCTGTGTTCCAGTAATCTCGGTAGCACGTTCTGTAACTGCGTAATGCTGTAGTGTGATAAGGTAGATAGGTGTATGTTCAACTCCTGGTCCTGCCAAGTGTGTGTTTCCAGCTGGCTGGGGACAGAGTAATACTTTTAGACGGCTAACTCTCCATACATTCCCTATCGGCGTCTTTGCCTTTGCTGATGATGTCATCCACCTAGAAGTATGTCTCTGGGAATGCTGTGTTCCGGTAATCTTAGTAGCGCATTCTGTAACTGTGTAATGCTGTAGTGTGATAAGGTAGTTAGGTGTATGTTCAACTTCTGTCCCTGCCAAGTGTGTGTGTGTGTTTGTTTCTAGCTGCCTGGGGATAGAGTAATGCTTTTAGATGGCTCACTCTCCATACATTCCCTATCGGTGTCTTTGCCTTTGCTGATGATATCATCCACCTAGAAGTATGCCTCTGGGAGGGTGGTGATGCTGAAACTCAGTAGTGTGTTCTGTTACTGCATAATGCTGTATTGTGGTAGACTAGACAGGTAGGTGCTCAATTCCATGGCATGGCAGGTGTGTGTGTTTGACAGTTATACCCTATGTGATATCTGTGGGTGGCTAGTTGCTGGATGTGTTCAGTGTGTTTTGTTGCTGACTTATATAGTGTCCACAGCCCGCATATTCTGCCAAGACACTGGGTTGTCAACACATACATTCACCAACAGGTCTGGTGAGTAAATGTCAGCAGCCCTCCACTTTCCCTTAATACAGTCTGACCTGTGTGATGCATCAGAACACACATGCCTTGATAGTAACAACACTACATGATGCAGGTGGCACATGTAGTTTCCTTTTCATGCCTGTCTAATGCTTTGCTGTCATGTGGACCGCTGTTGTGATATAAATGCAAAATCTACATATGTGTGCACATGTATATGTGTGTATGTATATCTATGTATATATATGTATACAAATAATATATATGATATATATAGATATAGAGAGATAGACATAGATATAAACATATGTCTGGGAACATCAGCACTATTGAATGTATGTGCCGGATGATCTGTACGTGATAACCTGGGATGTATGTATATCTGCCATGGCATAGTGGGAATGCACATCGTCTGTTGTGTGCAGGGTCCCAGGTTGTAGTCGTGTAGACACTGGTTATTTTGTTGCTGGGAAGACCATGGGACATCGAATATGGTGATAGTAAGGCACCTGTTACCAGTTGTGTATGGATCTGAGCGACACTAAGCAGTGGTTATTAATTTGGAGGTTCGGTATGGGTCATATAACTATTCATTAGAAGACTATACTATGCAGATGAGGTTGACAATAGTGTATCCCATTTATCCCCAGGGTGTGATGCAGATACCTGGAGTTTATGTGTGTAGTTAGCTGGGTGTAGGGCTTGAATATAGTTGACAGCATGGGAGGGGGGGTCAAGCATACTGTACGTACATTGCAGAACTGTGCCTCGGGAGTGCTCCTGCCTTAGCACGCCTAAACTAGGGGTGTGTCTATACTTGCCTGGTGACATTGGGAGGGAAAACAGCAGTGGTGGGGTTGTCAGGGTGTACCAGCTGCACAAACAGGTGATGATCAGCACAATCAGCAGATAACATGGCCAGCCCGCACCTGAACAGTATGGTAATGTGAGCAAGCATCATACACACAGGTTTCTTCTACACTCTACACCACCGGTGTATACCTGTGGGGACATTTCATGACACAATCCAACCAAATGAGAAGGGCTGCAGCAGGCAACATAGACCAACATGTGCAGAAGGCTGAGGGCAGTGAGGATGTGTATGCTGCCTAACATCCCTTACTGGGGTGACATAAGACTTTATAGACCCAGGGTGACTTACCAGGGGCTACATGAGCTGGGGATGGTGGAGCACTATGGGGTGGACAGAGACCTCCTACAGCGGCTTGTTGACCTGTGCCTGCCACACCTGACACATCAAACAGGCCGAGGGAAACCCATCACAGTGGATACCACTGTATGTGTTGGCCTGGGTATACTAGCCACAGGTACCTCACACAGCACAACTAGGGATATTGTGGGGATCTCACAGGCATCTGCATCCAGAGTATTGCACCAGTTCACAGACGCCATGTCAACACATGCTAGTGAGCACGTACATGTCCTCAACACACATGATTAGTAGATCAGTAATATGCATCTCTTCAACCACATGGATGACTACCCTGGGGTACTGGCTGCTATAGCCTGCACACACATACACATCAAAGCACCACACGGTGAGCGGGGTAGGGCCTACAGTGACTGCAGGGGCATACCCTCCAACAGCTAGGCCATATGCGATGGCCAGAGCATTACATTGAATGTGTGTTCTGTCTGCCCTGGAAGCTATGATGATTCCGATATATAGCTTCTATCACAGCTGTACTACACCTTTGCCAATATGGACATCTCCTACGGTGTCCTAGTGGGGGATGCTGGGTAACCAGTGGTGTCATGGCTGATGGCACCCAGCAGCAATGCACACACACCTGAACACTCACACCATAATGAGGCAGATGCACAGGCAGGACATGTAATTGAGCATGTGTTTGGGATGCTCAGTTCATGGTTCTGGTATCCGGACACATCCGGTGGAGCCCTGCAGTATTCACTAGCTACATGCACACAATTTGTTATGGTATTTGCTATGCTACACATTCTGATCCTGCAGTAATGGTTGCTGCAGGAACTGCATGGGGCATGGCCACATGGCCCAACACCACTGCCAAGGCCTGTACAGGCACAGTGTGACTTGGCGAAGGAACTACCTGAGCATGGCCCAGTCGACGAAAGGCCGTGCACAGTATGACCTGCCCTTGGCAAACAGGCAACACAAGGTATATGAACTGACACAGTAGGTACCCACGGATGTCCCCTCTCTGACCTGCACACAGTACAATGGATGCCAAACATGACACTACCTGTGCTCGGCCATGTATAGGAGGTGCACTGTGTGCATCCAACATAGGCAGTCCCCCAGCATCATCCTCAGGTCCAGAACACCCCCAGGGTACATCTATCGACCTAAAAATTGGCAGTTGTATTAGAATGTGTATTTACCCATTGCTATGGTACGTATGTGAGCATACATGAGACTTTGGTGGCCGACTGTTAGGGCAGCAGACAGTACACGTCCATAGTGGCACCATGACATCTGTAGCACATACGGGGGTCACAATGGTAGCCAGTAGTACACAGGGTGTCCTAACCCACTGCAGATTATGGGATGAACATCACGTGTGTCCATACAGCCCACACACATTCCATGCAGCTGGACAGGTGTGGACCACTACAGACAAATGATATACAATGGCCTATGGATATGCCCAATGAATGACCCCAACCCCCAAAGACACACACAGACTACAGCAGGCCAGGCGGTTTGATGTAGGTTGTGAAAGCTAGGACGTCCAACACCACTGTGCTGGTATTTAACTCTGGGATCTGACGTACACTGGTATCCCTCCAACCAGCAATTTAGGTAGGTCCACACACTGACATGGTGTACCTGGCATACCAGTACAGTAGCGGCAGATGTGTACAACTGTCAGCTGTGCCCCCGTCCAACCTACACATGTGAGAGTCATGTGCGCCACCCATGGTGCTGTGTAGGACTGTGGATGCGGTTGGATGTCCCCCCAGGCTATGCAGACATGTAGCAACTGTCAATGCCACATGACCATTAGCTACCCTGCAGACACAGCATGACACCTGTCTGTGTAGAACAGAGGGGTCGGCAACACAGTACTGACTATCTGGACATGTGACACATGCGATACAGTTGTCCATACTTGGCATACTTACACACATGACGGTATGATGGTAATGTCGGTTGGCAACATGCGTAACAGTCATACTGGGCATGCTCACACACTGACACACAGGACGGCCAGGCATGCATACACCAGTGGTCCGGACATATCTGCCAGTACATTGCTATACTGTTGGATGCCTGTGCTGCATGGTGTGTGTGTGGTCTATTGTCTGTACATATGCAATGGTCTATTGTTAATTCACATGAGCTATGTGCTGTGTGCAGGTTACTGCTACCAACATGTGAATAGGGCGGTTCTTTGTTTGTGGACAGACCGACGCCTTTGGATACGGACTGGATAAGGCACATTCCAGCAGGTGGGAACAGTTGTGCGTGGGTTTGCACAGTGTTAAGCACTGCTGATCTCTGGTTACAGCACCTTTTACCCGTTTAGTCTCCACATTTATTTGACAGTGCACTACTGGCATACTGGTAGACAAACACGCTTACAGCCACTCGCTCACCAACATTTCTGCTTACATTTGTCACTCACGCTGGGTGTGTGCGATCCCTTGTGATGCGTATTACATCGGACTACATGACTACGAACAAAAAAAGCTTCACAGACTGTTGACACAAACAGCGCGAAGAGGTGAAGCCTGGAAACTGCCCAAAATTAATCTCAAATAGTCGCAAATAATCGGATGTCCTTGAATGGTTGACTTAACACAATTTTATTAGTGTTTTCGGAGATGACAATGCGTTTCCTTCCTCAGATAAACAAACAAAGCAATAAATCATCCACATTCAGCCCTTTCTTTTAAAACCTTTTTGACTACATGACTACAGTATCGGGTATGTCTAACCATTTGGCGACAGCAGGCGTTCGACTGTACGGACTTGGTGGCCTGTCCAGTGAAGTAATCATATTATATGCGTGTTCCTCATACGATCTGCTCCCATCTGCCTGATACATGGGAACCAATAGTCTGCAATGTTGACATGTGAATATGATTTTGTTAATGCAGCTGTCCAGCGAGTTATGCTACCACATACCTACTGTACGTTTTCCACCTTTCAGATTGCACGACGGGAGACTGCAGGAATGACACCTTTCCCACTTTGCATGGGACAGTCCCTCATTAGGCATATGGCATGTGACGATACTCTAGCCATTGCAACTGTCCTGATTAGGGGACATTCTCATATTTTATGTGTCTGTAGTGGTTGCTTGTTATAGGTCTTGTATACCTGACACGTCGATATGTTATATGTAGTAGCATAAGCAACTTTACAGCTGCTAGACTACGCTTTGATTTGTGCTGATATGTATATTGCTGTACTATGCATGCCTGTAGGTATGTTCTGCCCTGGTACGTCTGACATTTCTACAGAGCAGGTCCCACTTTGGCCATTCAGAATGGTGGCGGCCCTATAGATCCTATATGTAGAGCTATCACATGTGTCAAGGCAACACATACCCACAGCCAGTTGTAAACTGACTACTTCCACAGTTTGCATATGTTAAGGTTATTCTTGTAGCATTACAGTTGCTAATACTGTTTCCTATTACATGTAGCTGTTTCTGATACAACAAATTAATTTCTGACACCACTACACACAATATATGGCCTCCTTTCCCGAACTCACAGGCCATGTGCCATAATAAGAAGTTATGTACCTACCATAACGTTCCATGTTAGTTGTCTTCTTCTCGCCTTCTTTCTTGCTGGATGGTTCGGAGCCGATCCTCGGCTCTGACTCGGCCAATACTAAAGCTCAAGAGCTAATTCCACCAGCTCGAGGCTCCCCTATATCCCACAATGCTAGGTGGTAACTACTCAGATCTTGTTTGATAGCTAGACCAAGCAATTCTAGTCTCCATAGTATGGAGAAGGATAACCCACCTCTATATAAACCAGAGTGTAAGGTATCCCAGACCTAACAAAAGGGGAAAAAGAGGTGGTAGAATGTGTGGGAATGAAACTCTTCCAGAGGAAGATCACAAAATGAATTCCTATCGGTCTGTCCAGGCTTGGGGGAAGGAGGGTGGGATGCAAGAAAGAAGGCGAGAAGAAGACAACTAACATGGAACGTTATGGTAGGTACACACCTTCTTAATGTTAAGTTGTCTATCTCACCTTCATTCTTGCTGGATGGGACCGCGTCCTTAGCACCTTATCCCAGGTGGCTTATCAGAACAGACTCTTGAGAACAGTGGAACCAAAGTTGGCACAGTTTCTGGAGACCATGTCCAATTTGTAATGTGAAATGAAGGTATGAGGAGAAGCCCAAGTGGCTGCTGCACAAATTGAATCTATTGGCAGCCTGTACTGAAAAGCTACAGATGTAGCTAATGCCCTAGTTGAATGAGCTCTAGGTCTTGAAGGTAGTTTTTGATGTCTGATGTCATAGATGAAGGTAATTGTAGAGGTGAGCCATCTTGAAAGGGAAACTTTAGTAACTGGAAGGCCCAATTTCCCTTCTGCATATGATAGAAAAAGCTGATCAGATTTCCTGAATTGTTTAGTTCTGTCTAAATAATATCTAAGTTAGTGGTGAACATCCAGAAAATGTAGCTTTTGTTCCGACCTGTTGGAATAGTTAGGGAAAAAGACGGGGAGATCAATTGTTTGGTTTAGGTTTGTTTGAGAGGAAACCTTAGGTAAAAAGGAAGGATTAGTATGGAGGGATACCCTATCTTTGTGAAACACTAAGTAAGGAGGGCGACTGCACAGAGCATGGAGTTCAGATATCCTTCTCGCTGAAGTTATGGCTACTAGAAAAAGTGTCTTCCATGAAAGCAACTTCAGGGAACATGAAGCTGCTGGTTCGAAAGGGGGAAGGATTAAGGATGCCAGAACCAAGTTCAAGTCCCATTGAGGCGGGGGATATTTGATTGGAGGTTTGAGAAGAAAAACACCCCTTAAAAAGGCTTTGCAGAGCTTGTGAGCCATGATGCTAGACTCTGATACACCTACATGATAATTAGATATAGCAGCCAACTGAACTCTAATGGTAGATGAAGAAGAGCCTAAATGAAAGAGTTCTGCTAGAAAGTCTAGAATAGACTGGATAGGTGCAGTGAAGAGATCTATATTTTTTGAAGTTGCCCAAAAGGAAAAGCGTTTCCATTTGCTAGTATAAATCTTCTGGGTAGAAGATTTATGAGAGGCTATCAAGATATCTCGGACCGAGCGAGATATTAAGGGAAGCCTGGCTAGGGTTGGAACTGGAGAAACCACGCTGTGAGGTTGAGAGAATGAAGAGACTGATGCAGCTGGCCCGATTGGTGGGTCAACAGATCTGGCACTGGGTCCAGATGCTAAGGCTGCTCCAAAAGGTAACGATGAAGGAACGGAAACCATATCTGTCAAGGCCAGTAAGAGGCAATGAGGATCATTGTCACTCTCAAGGTGATGGCTTTCTGAATTAGTTGAGTTATCAGTGGAAAAGGGGGAAAGGCATACAGAAGTCCCCGGGGCCAATCGTGGACTAGAGCATCTCTGGTGGGATGGCCTGGTAATGGGAAGAGAGTGAAGAAGTCGTGACACTTGCTGTTTTGAGGAGTAGCAAAAAGATCGCAGCAAGGCTGGCCCCATCATTGGAACACTTCTCCCAGTACTGATTTCTTCAGAGACCACTCGTGGGGCATGAGAATTGCCCTGCTCAACTTGTCTGCAATCACGTTGGATTTCCCGGGAATGTGCGTTGCTACCAGAAAATGCTGAGAAGAGATCGCCTATTGCCAAAGTCTGAGTGCCTCTCGACATAAGGGGTATGATCTGGTTCCGCCTTGTTTGTTGATGTACCACACTACGGACATGTTGTCCGTCTGAATTGCAATAGTCCCTGTGGGAAGAGAGTCGTGAAGGGCTTGCAACACTAAAAACACTGCTCTCATCTCTAAGACATTTATGTGCAAGTGGCACTCGCAAGGTTGCCACGTGCCCTGGTCTGTCCTGCCCTGATAATGCCCCCCCAACCCGATCAGGGAGGTGTCTGTTGTCAATGTGGCGACTGGGGGGGGGGTGAAAGGTCTTCCTTGGAGAACCTGAGGTGATGTGATCCACCAAGACAGTTGATTCTTGCATGATTGAGTCAACAATATGGTGTGGGACATCGGGAGCTGTTGGAAGGACCATTGAGTAAACAGCATCCATTGGAGGATCCTCATGTGGAAGCGAGCTAAGGGGAGAAGGGGGATAGCTGCTGCCATGAGTCCTAATACCTTCAAAACTAGTCTGGCTTTGACTTTGTTGCATTGTAAGAGAAGGTAAACTTGTTTGCGGATGTCTGACATTCTCTGCTCTGTGAGTCTGGCTGAAAGATTGAGTGTGTTTAATGTGGCGCCTATAAAGGTAATAGATTGACAAGGCGACAAGGCAGATTTTTCAAAATTTATTGAAATGCCTAGAGCTTGGCAAGTTTGGATAGTGAAGTCTCTGTATAGAAGTAGTTGATGTCTGGTGTTGGCAGTCAGGAGCCAGTCATCTAAATATGGAAACACCTGGAATCCTTGATGTCTCATGTGAGCCGCGACCACTGCCATGCATTTGGTAAACACTCGGTGGGCTGTAGTGAGACCAAAGGGCAGGGCTCTGAATTGATAGTGACTGGCTCCCAGCCTGAAGTGGAGAAATCTCCTGGAGCATCTGTTCATCTTTATATGGTAGTACGTGTCCTGAAGATCTATCGAGCACATCCAATTGTCCTGACCCAAGAAGGGTAGAATGGACTGTAGCGTGACCATCCAGAATTTTGTTTTTCTGACATACTTGTTTAAGTTGCTGAGATCCAGTATGGGTCTTCAGTCCCCTGTTTTTTTTTGGTACCAAAAAGAATTTGGAGTAGATTCCAGATCCTTGTTGGTCTGCTGGGACTGATTGGATAGCTCTTTTTGATAGCAGCTTTGAAATTTCTAGTGCTGCTTGTTCCCTTAGACTGGGTGGAACATCTGGAAGGGATCCTTTGGGTTGGGATGGAATATGAATAAAGGGAATTTTGTAACCCTCGGATATGATCGACTGTACCCATTTGTCTTGTATAAGGGAAAGCCAGGCTTTTGGGTACAGAGATAATCTTCCCCCGACTGCCTCCGGAGGTGGACAGCCGGGCAGCACCTCAGGGATGCTGAAAGGGTTTATCAGAGAAAGTTTCTCTGCTACCCTGGTTTTGCAGACCTCCTCTGCCTCTAGGGTGGCGTCTATTATTATTCCCCCCTCTGCCTCTAGAGGGGAATCGACCTTGTGCATCAGATGAGACTCCCTGGGTTTGTTTGCGGAACCACATCTTTCCTCCCCTCTGACCTTTGGGATAAGGCCTAGAAGGGGTAGAAAAATGGACTCCCACGGCAGAGAGAGTCTTACCTTCCACCTCGCACCTAGTCAATGTATCCTTCACCTGAGGACCAAACAAGGATGATCCATCAAAGGGGGAATTGGTGAAGGACGCCTTGAAAGGGTCCGCAAAGTTGCACAGCCGCATCCAGGCATGACACCGTAGGGCATTGCCTGTGCCTGTGGCTCTACTCGCCCCATCCGCAGCATATGAGATAAGCCACATGGAGGAGTTAACAATGGAGTTCAGGGTTGCCAACTGGGAGTTCATTCTGTCTTGGAACCCCTCAGCTGTTGGATCCTTTACCTCTTCACTCATATCCTTGAGTAAATCTCTCTGGAGATGAGTGAAGTGACATAAATAGTTCAGCGACCACATTGAAAAGGTCGCTGATGAGAACATCCGCTTATCATACCTGTCCATGGTCCTAGATTCCTTATTAGGAGGATGGACAGGTACCGAAGGATCGGCTAACTCCTTCTTAGTGGCTGTGGCCACCACCATGGCATCGACGGAGACGCCTTTAGATAAAAAATCTTTATCTCTAGGGGCAGTAATAAATTTAGACAGCCTCCTCGGGGTGGGTTCCACTGAATCAGGAGCCGTCCAGGCCTTCCTTGCCACCACTTCCATAAGGTGGTCAAAGGGAGGGGACACCCAGGAGGAAGAAGGGCAAGAGCCGAATGCCTCAAGGTACACTGACTCATCCTCTGAAGGGTTAAGGGCTGGCCAGTTCCCCCTCTGTTTCAGGATCTCAAGGATGTCAGCAAAGGAGACATCCTCAGAGGGGGATCGAGGGGAACCTTCAGATTCCTCTAAGTCAGTGTCAGAGGTGATAGACTCAGGGGAGTCAATGTGCTTCCTCTTGCACTGCCTCTTCCTAGGGGGTTTTCCTACCGGGTCAGGAGAGTCCTCGGAAGAGGAGGAAATTCCCAATGGGGAAACCTGAGGAGTTGGCTCTCTGTGGTCTGAAGCAAGGGTGTGGGTAGAAATCACCACAGGCACTGATGATGGAGGGGCTGACGGAGTCGACTGTGGGGCAGACACTGGTTCTAGCACGCTCCGCATGACCTCGAAGGCACCCCTATCGGGCAAGGCCGAAGGTCCCCACTCCGAAGAGACCAGGACCCCCCCGGCACCGAAAGGGATGGCTCCAAGGCCGATGTCGGAGCCGAACTCACCAGCGCTGAAGCACCGAGAGGGAGAGCAGGGTCGGACAAGGGTCCAATGCCCCTCGCCCCCTCGGAGCCGGCAAGGGAAGCTCGGCGCCGAGATCCCTCCAAAGAGGAGATCGGAGCAGACGATGGAGCTGAAAGGGAAGGTATCAGATCTGACGCACCGACAGTCATGGCTCCGATGAGCCCCGGCTCCGAGCTCAAAGGAGTCGGAGGAGGAACACATTGAGGGACAGAAATAGCCACTGACTGATGAGTCGGGCTATGAAGCATTTGGGCCAGTGCCTCAGACTTGAGAAGTCTACTCACTACCCTTTGCAAATCATGGTCAGATAGCCTGGAAGACCATGAGGAATGCGATCTATGGCTCCGCTCCGAAAGAAGAGGGGACCCTGGCGCCGAGTGAACATAGCCGATGGAGGGAGACCTAGACCTTTTTCTTAAAGGTTGCTCCGATAAACGTATCGGAGCCAACTGAGTCTTATCAGCCTCAGCTCCGGCCGGAGCCAAGGTAATAGTATGAGGCTTGGAAACATCGGCTCCAGCTGGAGCCGATGTCGAAGCAGGTTTGATGCTTCCAGAGGACGGCTCTGAAGCTGGAGCCGACTGTCTTGAAGTCTTAGAAGGCTTCCCCGACACAGACTGAGTCGGGTGGCCTTCAGGCTTTAATAAGCCACGCAAAATCAATTTGTTTTTGTGTTCCTGCAGGACTCTAGGGCTGAAACCATGACACACAGCACACGAGTCCTGCAGGTGCAAA
This sequence comes from Protopterus annectens, assembly GCF_019279795.1. Taxonomy (NCBI): domain Eukaryota; kingdom Metazoa; phylum Chordata; order Ceratodontiformes; family Protopteridae; genus Protopterus; species Protopterus annectens. The sequence goes on along the minus strand of NC_056730.1, from coordinate 183,218,206 downwards.
GGTCCCAGGCAATACAGACAAGAATTGTGACCGTCTGTCAGAGACATTTTCTGACAGCACGAATCACACTTCTTGAAGCCCGAGACCTTTGAATCTTTAGACATTGTAAGATTAGTGTTTAATAAAAAACACACAAACACACAAGCACACCTTAAAACAAAAATATAAAACCAGTCACACAGAAGGACCAGGAAGGGGAAGAGGTCTAGGGCCTAACTTGTAAAAGGGGAATAAAAGGGTCAATTAAACACTAAGGGGGACCCAATTAACTCTAGGAAACTATTAAAACTAAATTTTATACTAAAAGGGGAGAAAAATAGGTCTAAAAGGATTATTTTAGAAAATAACTCTACTAACCTGTCAGAGCCGGTAGAAAAAGCACCTCGTCAGCTAAGCGGTAAACGAGATCTGAGTAGTTATCACCTAGCATTGTGGGATATAGGGGAGCCTCGAGCCAGTGGAATTAGCTCTCGAGCTTTAGTATTGGCCGAGTCGGAGCAGAGGATCGGCTCCGAACCATCCAGCAAGAATGAAGGCGAGATAGACAACTTAACATCATTCATTTTGCAGGATACAACTGCCCAGATGGGTGTGTCACACAGGGGTACGGGTGTGGAACCATCTATTATGCTATCATCTACCTGAGGTGGTCACCAAATTATGCACTTTCCATCACTAGCAGACCTCACATACCAATGGGGGAGAATGAACACTGTATCAGGAACACTGCATAACACCCTGTGGGACACATTTAGATGATTGGTTCTATTAACCAGACACATTGACAGCCACAGAGCATATGTATCCATTCACGTTTGTCGAGGTACATGCCGTTTATGACTCATACATGTCATCTGTCATTACCTGTATTCTACCACCTGTCCACCTAATATCACTAGTTCTGGAAGTGTTTATTTGGACTTTGTTACATTCTGATTCATAACTATGGATGTCCATGCTAATCAGGCACATGGCACTGATTTGGTCTCTATGTATTCCCCCAATGGTTTGCAGTATATCCAGTAGATGTGCTCTTCACGTTTGGGATGTATAGGCATTTGCTATGCCCACATAGAAATATTAATGACTTCCACTGGGCGGGCCTACTACATCTCTTCCAACCAGCACCTGCACACTTAAGCCCATTATTACATACCCATGGTCCACCTACCTGGCACCCCTCTACAGCACTCATGTCATATACTTACTGTGAGCGCAGCTGGGGTATGAGCACACCCCTACACATTGCCCACTCTCCCCGTCTCAGGATACATGTCGTACATTTTGTCAACCCATGTATTATCACACTTGCATAACCTACTGTTCCATGTACACCTACATCCTGCTCGCATCGATGACAACAGGTTGACACATACACTGAATTTTTGGGGTCCTGCAAGGGACACCATTATCCATGTTTAAAGTGTAGACCTTGCAGATCTCTCCCACTGCTACTTTCCTGCCGGTGTTTTGGACAGCATCAGTGTAGTAATCTTTATTGCCTGTCTGTATGTCTGACCGGCCTAGCTGGGTGGTGTGGGGGGGTACAACGTTTATTTATTGGACCTCCCAGTCACATATGCTCGGGCTGTATATATGTTACCGCTAATTGCTGTAAAGTAACCTAGCTATGTACATGTGTATATCTACAATGACATATTTGTTTTGTGTGTATATGTATATATCAATACCTGTTGTTTGTGTATATATGTATCTATCTATATATATATCCGTAATATATCTTTGTGTGTGTATATATATATATATATATATATATATATATCTGTATAAATGTATATGTGTATATAAATATATATATATATATATATATATATATATATATATATATATATATATACGTTTTTATCTATATATACATCTGTGTGTCCGTTAACCTATACATTTCCCGGACATAGACACTTACACATGCGTATTGGGTTTTATCTCTGCTTCAACAGCATACTATTGCCTTAGTCATTATGACACCGACACTTCACTCCGGTGAACTTGTGATCAGTATACTGCATGTTATACAGAGGACAGATGTCGCACATTTTTCATGTCTGGGGTGCCGCTGATAAGTGTGATGTGATAGTGTCATTCGACCTATTACTCGTATGCACAGCCTGTTATTCCTGCTACTGTGTTTGTTTCTGTGCACATTCATATTATTAATGTTAATAGAATGAGTGTTTGTGTTACTGAGATTGTATGTCAACATATTGATGTCTGCATGTAGTTGTGTCTTTCTGCTTTTCCCGGTTTGGGGTTGTCACAGCAGAACTCCGTTCCGCTCATGGGTGACATTTAGGTTTTATGTGCCGGGCTGCCAGCCCTGACGCACAACGTCCGACAACGTTACGCACATTCATGCATGTCTCCACACAGATGATGCTCTATCTGGGAATCGCACCAACGTACTAGCTGACCTCCACAGGCCGCTCCATTGCAACTGGTGCAACATACCCTAGCACTCCTGTGTTCATAATCGCATATCCATAGTTTCTCCAGCACACCCGTGTTGAGTTTCCATGCATACCAGCCATTATACACCTGTTATCGCAGCCATGACACACCTTTACACATTGCCCTCTCCAGAGCATTGGGGCCCTATGTACATTTTGTACCACCTCGTGTATTCACAGGCTCACCATCCATTCATATTTGCACATACGTGCCTTTCCTGGTGTTATGGATTATGAACGATTTGCGGGTTACATGTGTAGGTGGTCGCAACATGTACTACATTCCGTCTGTTTACAATGTTGACATAGCACTTCAATGATGTTATGGCCACTGGTATAACCCTGCCTCTGGTGTGAATAGCGGTGCTCTACTCACACTTGTTCAGCTTTATCTGACATACGTTGCAAGCACTTTATAATTCCTTACTTGCTCTAGATTCCCTTCACAACCCTTATGTTTGCTTTCATCTTTCAGCGTTCCTTACATATCTATATAGATATATATATATATATATATATATATATATATATATATATATATATATATATATATATATATATATATATATTTCTACCTGAGTTAGACGACAGGCCGGAACATCGACAGTTCAGAAGACCGACCCGACGGATGAAAGCACCGACGCCGAGGATGCCGACATGGGAAAAGGCTGTGTAAGTATGCGGTAGTGACGGACGTTAGGGTGTGAGTAAGGTAAGTGTGGATATTGATGGTCTGTGGGGATAGGGGTGGGTTAAGTGAGTTAGGGTTAGGGAGCGGGTCAGGTAAGTGTGCGGTAGTGATTGTGTTTGGGTTAGGGGCGGGATAAGTGAGTTAGGGTTAGGGAGCGGGTCAGGTAAGTGTGCGGTAGTGATTGTGTTTGGGTTAGGGGTGGGATAAGTGAGTTAGGGTTAGGGAGCGGGTCAGGTAAGTGTGCGGTAGTGATTGTGTTTGGGTTAGGGGCGAGATAAGTGAGTTAGGGTTAGGAAGCGGTCAGGTAAGTGCGGTAGTGACGGACCTTAGGGTTAGGGTTTGGGTTAGGGTTGTAGGTAGTTGTGTATGTGAGGTTTAGTGTGGGTTTGTAGGGATTTTGGTGTGCTTGTGTTGTGTATGTGGTTTTTGGACAGGGAATGTGTTTTGTTTGTTGATTGTTGTGATTGTGGTGTGTGCAGTGTATGAGGTTTCGTGTTTGTGTACCGTCGGTTATTTCGTTGTCGGGCATGTGGGGTTTCGTGTTTTTGTACTGTCGGTTATGTGGTTTCGGTGATTGCGTTGTCGGTGTTTTGGGGTTTCGTTTATGTCAGGTAGAACCATATATATATATATATATATATATATATATATATATATATATAATTGCATATTTCTGTTATGTCTGTGGATATTTATCTATACACACATCTATCTATCTATCTATCTATCTATCTATCTATCTATCTATCTATCTATCTATCTATCTATCTATATAAAAGTTACAGCTGTACAAGACAACATACATTTGCTATGCTAAAAGCTGCGTACACCCGTGCAGACGCACTTGCATCTACTTATTCTGAGTTACATATGTTTACTGGCACTTCTTTGGGATTACATGTGCCTTATTCCTTATGAAAGTACTACTTTGATTGATGGAATCCGGATAACGGCCCCATGTGAGACATGCGGTCACCTTTACATGTATAAATGTTGGCTTTACAGCACAGAGGCATTCATTACACAATTAATATGTGCTATAGTCGTACCTGAACTGGGAATGCCTTTACATTAGGCGGATGCTCTAACCACTACACTATTGTTGTTCTGCCTCATTTATATGTATACCCATGGTTCATAACTACTCTGACATACGCCTCACCGCTTCCCTTACACAGCAGGCATCCATTCTCCTGCTGGGAAAACTGCAGTACTACACTTGACATTCCCTGTTTCCTACTGCTCTGGACCTGTGCTGCATGTCTACTCACTCCAAGGATATTCAGAACTCCTACGCTTATAGTCCTTGCACATACGCGTGTTTGATTGTCAGGGTTTTCATGTGCTGGTACGCGTTTAGGCTCGTCCGACTGGTGACTAGAACTGCCCTGGTGCTGTTCAAATATCAGACGTAGCACATGGACAGAGTTAGTGCAGATTTTAACATTCTACCTGTGTTTACAGATGCAAGTGTTTGGGCACGTGTTTCCCTTCCCATTTGACTATTTCATTCATTTATAGATACAATGAATATTATTCTGGACATCAGTTATAAATTCACTACAAGTATGCAATAGTCCTGTCAACAGATGTGACAGTTGGTTGGTGTACATATGTGTACGGACTTCTGTGATACTCGGGGACTAGTTTCTACAGTGATAGGGACAAGGCTATGACAACTCAGGGACAATCACGGACACTTCTACCATATTAGTACTATTAACTTGGAGCGTGTTGACAGATTCGTAATACTACTAATTTTCTGCAGTTAAATGCATCTATTACTCTTCATTATTGTAAGTAGTCATTCTCATTCAGTAACTTTCCTCCACAGGTCACTGGCTTTGTGAGTGATTAAGAGGCTAGCCAGTTATTGTGCGAATGCTCTGACCATTGATAGGGTTGACATTGTCATATGTACAGGTTGGGATATATTCTGGGGACACCAGATTGTTTAGGCCAACACATACCCATGGTCAGTGCAGGTTTAGAACATTCATTAGTTTCCTAGCTGTGAGTCTATACCTTTAGCACTTTAGTTGTTAGCCTGTTTCTTGTACAAATTATGTTTTTTCTATCCTGACGTGACCGCTTTAGGCAACTGTTACATGCAGTATGGTACATAGTTATTTCCTACAATCACAGGACATTTGGCATTGTATCATTGTTGGTCAGGTCACACCTACCCACACAGTAATTGCTCCTCACACAGTGGATCAGGGGGTATCCTGTTTACGTCAGTGCCTTCATCACCCTTTTTCCATGTGCCACTATGCGAATGTGTGCAATATATTCTCTCGCTTATTCGTGTCGGGACACGTGCATCATGGGCAGGTGTTTGATCCTGGGTAGTAGGTTCTGCATGACCATCTAGGGCTGGACAGTCTCATGCACCACTACTGCACATTCCAACTTGTGTCCAGATGTCTACAGGACTGGACATCATGTCTTGATACCCATTCTAATGTTTACACAGGTTACTTATCCCATGAGGGATATCCAAAAATTTAACAAGACTGATACCGACCATTCTTCTGGCATTAAGAAAATGTGCTGGGGGTTTTACATGCAAGGGATACATAGTTTGCAATCCTGAAACTGCCTAAGGTGACACTACCTACTACATATGCGTAGTGGTCACTATGTGTAGATGTGGCTGCACCAAACTAGTAGGCCAAGTATGGCTGGATTTGGTGGACGTTCAGGTATGGGGGCGGGTTGTGTGCTGTGGAGGGGATGCTGGTTAGTCCATTATGCATCCTGGTGTGTTGCATTTTATTTGGCCAGTTCCATTAGGACCAATCTGTGGGTATGTGCCAGTGACATTTCTGTACATTTGTGTCGCACATTTTAATATTCATATGTTTGTGGGATTGTGTTCTACAGTATGGCCTGTCTGGTTGTATTGCAGATGTGTATACATGTTCTTTGTGTTTCTTTCTGCTTCACCCGCTGCTCCCTCATACACCTCCAGTTCACCTATTCTGCATACAACATAGTCTCGCCTTTGAGGATTATACCATTACCCATCCCCCCCACACACATATTCCTGACACTCCATCCATCACTGCTTTGGTTGATGGCCCATGACACGGTCAAGGTAACACATTGCATACCCTACATATGTCAGGTGCCTGTATGGTTGTGTGGACTAGCCTGGCATGTTTCACCTTCCACATGCTATACCTCGCGCACATAGGTACACGCCCATACTTAACTTTCACGACATGGTTGGTACACCCGGGTAATACCCGTTCAACTGTGACACATCCTGACAAGTACGGCTTGGACCGCAGATGTGCGGATTTTGGCCGACTGTTCCAATCATTGGCAGGATGCCACCTTTTCCTATGTCCAGGATGGGATATATTCCTGACACATATCCGATTGTACTGGACAACACGTACCCACAGTCAACACTACGGATAATACTGTTCCTTTCAGCCTACATGTTGCCTTATTGTTGTAACAGTTTATATGCTCCTTCTGTTTTGTTTACATGCTTATTCGATTTCCTGTCACATATGGTATGTTAAATATGGACATACCTATTGTATGTGACTATTACATGCGTTGTGGGATATAATTCTGTCATACGGTCCCTAGATATTTACATTTATCGTGTTTTTTGTTATGGACACATCTGCCCAACTGTGTACTCTCCCTCACAATATGGGTCAGCTGGTGACCCTGACCATTGGGCTGGATGTACCTATTGGCGACGCGCTAACATATGATGCGTTTCACTTCCACTTGGTATAACTATCTACACTGTGTTGGACTACGAGCACACAGTTTTCAACGCCATTTGTTCGGGGGATAGGGACCCGTTATTCCCCACCGTGCATTTGTGTTTGCTTCTTCATTTTGTGTTCGCAGGAACTGTCTTGCATGCTTTTCATACATTTCAGTATACACGGACACTGACAGATGTGATTACTACTGCTTGCAAATTGTTATATGCGGCACTTCGACACGCCCTATGCACTCGCACTCCTTTCCTATGCATGTGGCTGTGGCAGCAGCGCGCCTTCATTAATATGCATTTGGCATTGCTGCGCCATCTTCACGCCACACGGTCGGCACAAGCCTAATGCCGGCCTTACGCCGAGCCTCATGAATCCCAGGGACAGTTATTCCATTGCAGTTATTATGGTGTAGTACTGACCAGTTAGGATGTGCTGAAAAGATGCAAGAAAAAACAAAGTTGACGAGTAAGGTTAAATTTCTTCCATTTATCATGTTTTTTGTTCAGGCAATCACCGGATAAAAATGTTGTTTAAAAAGCTCTAAAATTCATCTCAGAGTATCTAGAACTCCCATAGCTTCTGGAGACCCCTGGCTTAATGCAATTGTCTCCTCCAGTTACCAGAGTGCAGTCTTGTTTAGACAGAACATGTTGAACTAATGAATAACTGCAGGAAAAAAACTGAAAAAGCAAGACAAAACTGTGAGAAAAATGAAGGAAAAAAGTAATCTGGATAATGTGAGAATGGGATGGGTGGGGTAGAGGGGCTCCATGGAGCCTTCTCATCTAGGGTGCCAGTTTACCTAACACTGGTCCTGTTCATTATGTGTGGGGTTTCACATTTTGTCCCGTCTGCTATGGTGTTCAGTACCTACATTGATTTCTTCCTGAGTTCTAAAAATATGATGGTAGATTGGCTACTCTAGCATGCATTATTCTCTGCCATTATGGCATGTGTTGTATCTAAAAAAATAATTCTTGGTGTGATTAATCTGCTCTAGGAACCTCAAAACTCCAGACTGAGCAATTTCTAAATCAGAACGGCTACTAGAAATTTGGTCTGCAAAATAAAGATCATCCAGATGAATTTGGAAGAAGTCATTCAGTAATGTTCTGTCCTTGGAAAATATATAACAGACTGACAGAAGTTTTACAGTGTTAATTACACCTATTGCAGGATCTTATAAGAGGTAACAGCAAATACAGAAAGGGTAGCTTCTAAGGTACAGATAACACTTCTTTACACAATACTTGTCTAACTTTGAAAGACAGCAGATAATGAATACAGTAGTAGGTCTTAGCCAACCTTAGGCATAGGGCGCCACTGTTGCAGGGGCGCTTTTCCAGTATTTATTTGGTGTAGGTAGACCAGGATCGGGGCACCTGGGTGGTGTGGGGGGTGCCATGGAGCCCTTTTGCCTAGGGCACCAGCTGACCTAAGGACGCTGCTGTAGCAGGTAGCTAGAATGCCATGAGTTTCGAAGATAGTCTTTGGGAAACACAGAGGGAGCTTTACTGTAGGACCTGACCACACCCCAATGTGTTTGCAGTTGGACACAAATTAATCAGTTTTGCCCCAGGTGCATTCATAACCCTTTTGTCCTTTATCTTATTTAGATGGACTACATTCCTAAAATAAACAGTCTAGTTTTACCAATGCTGATTTGGAGAACCATGTACTAAGGCCTAGAAAAAGATGAACCAAGCTGTCACAAAGCATGTTTAAAATAAGGCTTGAAACCCAAAAAAAATATCATTAGCATAAAGTAGCTTATGTAGGAGTGGAAATTCAAAAGTAACTGCATTGAGAGAGATAGTTAAAAGTAAAGCTCAGAAGAATGACTTCTGAAGTAGTAATGGCCAGAGAGTGGGATTTTTGATGACTAACAGGTACTCTGAAGAATATATTTTGCAAATAGTGAATAAAGACAGCAAAGAATTTAAGTCACAGACTTCAAGCTTAGCAGAATTTCATGATTCACTGAATCAACTAATACAGTGTTGGTAAGCTGACTATCATCCATTGCTTTGAAAATAGAGTTGGTGAGTCAAAGTTGAGCTGTGATGGTACTGTGATCTTTCTGTAAATCTGTGTTACTGATTACTCATAAAAATGTAGCCTTTTTTGTGTAATTTCTTTTTAGTAATTTTTATCCACATTGCCTGATGATCCTCACATATCCTTACTTCTTCAGGATCATCACCAAAAAGCCATTAGGGTTTTCTGTTTAGGGTCCCTAACACCCCCTCCCCTTTACCAACCAGCTACCTTACCTCATCACATTTGGGGTTGCATAGCTGGCCCAGGTGCTGCATAGATGCTTCAGACTTGCCACCCTTGCTACAATAGAAAACGTTGCTTGGCAACCCTTTATATGTAGCATGATCTGCATTATTCCTAGCCTCTGCTAAAGGCCACCACCACAACAGTTCAGACAGCATCCCTTGCCCCAGGATGAGCATCTCAACATTGGCTTCTCACTTCCATTTTCTCCAGTTAACTCCCCAAGTGCACAGGCCATTAGTCAGTTAAACATTGAAGCATTGTCTAGGTCACAGTCTGGACTTTATTCCTCTATGCCATGAGTGGGCTTGTCTTCTTTATATGATCAAAAACTGCATAAAAACAGCCTTTTAAAGTATTTTCAATCAAATGTGGATCAAGTAGATGAGCTGATTAAACTCAACAATGGGTTTGCAATCGTGTTACATAGGAAGCAATGTGAATACTCTTTCATATCTCTGGGAAAGTTACTGACATGAAGGAGGGGTTGAAAAATATGCAAACATGACTGCACAATAATAGTCTCACAGGTATCTTGGAATTTTTGGTAAAGGCAATAAGAATCGTCTGGACCATACCTAAGGACTCTTCTTAGCTACAGACTTACATGGTGCTTTTAGATGTATACGCTTGTTTGCACTCTTATAGGAAGTGGCTTCTTTATTTATGGCACTCTTGTCACCGCTGGAGGATGCTTGAGTAGGATTACCACCTTTTCTGTTGCCCAGAGAAAGTGAGAGAGAGAGAAAGACATTTTTAATGGAAACATGCAGTTTTTGTGGGACAGATCATAATCCCAGTCAGTGTAAGGACTGGACTTAACTTTGATGCCAAAATACATGCCCACATTTACAGCTTTTTCTTTCTTGTTTCATATCATACTTAGGAGTTTCAAATGAAAAATAATTGTTTTATGCAACTATTCGATGAAACAGCAAATATTTCTTTAGTCTTAAAATCTCAGGACTTTACAATTTTTCAGGTTATTTTGTTTGTTTTTTTTTTACAGGGCAAAACTGGCCAAATAGCGACCATCCTGTATAAACATATATAGGTGGCAAACCTATTTTCAAGGCATCAGATCGTCAAAAATGCTTCTCCTTAGTTTTGTCATTTAGTTAATATTGAACAGAGAAGGAATTCAATTATTTGTGGACACTTAACTGAGGTCTAGGACTACTTCATTGCTCTGTTTAGGGCAAAACAAAAAGGAGATAACAGACTTCAGGAGTCGCAGTCCTGCATTCTTGGGTCTACAGTATAGTCATCTCTATGTTCACAACCCCAGTGACAGAGTCTATACTTTTCCTTAGATTTTGCTGAGTTTTCTTTTCTCGCAGTTTGATGGAGAACATTTACTAGACTATTGTCAGACAGGCTTTCCATGACAGGTTGCATCAATTTTGATTTTAACTTAATGTACTTTTTGTCATCTGGTGTATTATCCACTGGTTCCCAGTCAGCCAGTCTAATTGGAGATTACCTACCATAATGCAGCGTGTCTGTTGATGTTGCAGTAAACTTCCATTGGTCAGTAGAGTGGAGGGAGTTTGCCACTCATCCAGGACGAACACTGATGGCATTTGTCAGCTTCCATTTTACTTTAAGCTGTGCAGAGCAGTAAAGGTCTAGCCTCTGCCAAAAGTCTTTTATATGAAATCATGTGCTAGAAATGTCTCCTGGTTGAAGAGTCAATGTCATGTTCCCACCATTATTTTCCTTCTCAACTGGTACTTTGGCAGAACAGTTTGATCATAGCTCTCAGCCTCTTAGTACAAAAATCTGGACTAAGCAACAAATAATGTGGGGACAAAGCCCCCCCCCCCAAATAGGAACACATTTTAAATATTGTTATTATAAACTTAGAAAGTTGCTAGAATAAAATTTCTTGTTTTATCATGCATTTTCTGAAGGAGATGAAGTCTGAAATTGAAATGAATATCATTATTTACTGAACTTATTCCTCACTGATTTGCCACAAAAATCCAGAAAACCCCAAATTTTATGAGGAAAAGACCAAAAATATGAAACAAAAATCTGGACAGTTGAGAGGTATGAGTTTGATTCCTCTACTTGGACTGCTGGCATCATAATCAGATGTCCACTATTAGGTTAGCTCACTTTGCATTACTTGGATGACTAGTACCAGGAAAAGAACAATGAGAAAGGCGAACACACACAGGAATTGCAAATAACTCTAAACTGCAATTATTTAATGGAATGATACATTTTCTATGTGTTGTCTAAGATCGGGGCTACATAAAGTATCAGCATTTCAGAACTGGACACGTCATCGTTTGGCGATGTGGTGTAAAGCTAAGTTTAAGTCTTCTGTCTCCAGTTTGCAATGATAATGTGGAAAACATTGAGACTTACTCTTGACCTAATTGTATCAAGAAAGATCACAATATGTTTGTTTTACCCCCCCCCCCAACAAAATAGTGGTCATTAGTGTCAGATAGACCAATTTGATGGTGTGGGTTCAGTCGTGTAGGCAGTGAAACATTTCCCTGTGGTGCATTTGGTTGGGGATGCATGGCTGAAGGGTCATTCAGCTGCAGAGAAATATGGCTGTTGCAAATTCTCCATGGGCAAAGAGAAGCACATTGCAAATTCCCCATGGGCAAAGAGAAGCACAGACTTCCATGTCAACAGTTTTAATGACCAAGTGTATGGGGGCAGAAATAATGAGTGTTGTGCTTAGTGTAGAGTACATGCTTATGTAACTACAACATTTAAAAGTGTCCTACAGCATGGAGGAAATCAGGCAGGGTCTATATCATGTTGTCGAACTCTTAAAAGTTCGAATGTCATATGGTCGAAACTATATGATCGAACTTTTAAAAGTTCAAACGTTTCAACGGAGATCTCCATACAGTGCAGAATAGAAGAGTTCTCTTTTCTGCACTGTAGTATGATCTTGGAGTTAGTATATTTAAAGAGCAGGGGGTGTGGGGGTTCAGAGGGGATTGCCCCCTGCTTAAACCATTTAGGTAGGCTTTTTCTTTGGTTTATTTTCTTTTATTACATTTTCAAACTTTTGAAAGTTCGATCATATGGTGTCGACCATATGACGTTCAAACTTTTAAAAGTTTGATTATGTAATATAGATGCAATCAGGCATACTACATCATCATCATCATCATCAACCCAGTTTTTCCCCATTTTTCTACATTGAGTGTGTTAACTGCCTCCATCTCTCTCAGTTCAGTGCTACACTCCTGCCTTCTTTAACACTCATGCCAGATGGTCACAGATCTTCTCTCACACATTCCATCCACCTGTTTTCTGGATGCCCTCATTTCCTCTTACCTTCTTCCTGTCTGTCCCAAATTTTCTTCACCAGATCATTTTCTGCTTTTCTACACAGGTACCCAAACCACCATAATCTGTTCTTTTTGATCTTTTCTGCAATTGGAGCTCCTTTGGCTTCTGCTCTTATGTCCTCATTTCTTTGTCTGTCCCAAAGTTTGCATCCTACTACCCACTTCAGGCACTTCACTTCCATCACCTCTAGCTTCTTCATCCGCTCTGCCTTTACTGTCCATGTTTCTGTACCATACAGTAATACTGGTTGCACCACTGTTTTGTACACCTTACTTTTCAGTTTTTTTTCTGTCATGCACTGCATCTGATACTCTATTCCAGTTGGCTGCAGCCCCTCTGATTCTAATGCATGGTGCAGTAGTCACATTTATAGGTTCATAGGTTCATAGGTAGGTACTAGACTATCAGCCCAAGAGCCTAAGTAAGCCTAGCCAACAAGGTTCCCTGGCTTACGCCACCCACGAAAGTTAATTTCCTGTGCCCCTGTCAAGCAGAGCCACAGAAGTGATCCCTGGGGTGTATTTCCTATTTCCCATCCACTCATCAAGATTTTTCTTGAAGAGTGCTAATGAGGAACTTTGCTTGACATAGATGGGTAGCTTGTTCCAGGGTATAGGAAGTCTCTGGGACAGGAATATATCCCTACAGCATGTCCTGTTTATTGTGGTGACAAGCTTTAGGTCCCTAGAGGGTGTAGCTCGGAGGGATTGGGATTTCTTAAGGTGTAGCATGTCCAACAGCTCTAGGTTTGACATAGGTTTATATGTTAGACAGAGATCTGCTCGGAGTAGGCGATATGCTACAGAGTAAAGCTGGAGATTTTAGAGACGGTCAGTGTAGGGCATCTGTTTGAGGCCAGTAATCCTCTTTGTGAGGTATTTCTGCGGCCTTTCCAGTTGTTGTAGATGTCTTGTGAGGTACATACCAAAAGGGGCATTGTAGTCTATAATGGGTCTAATGAGTGATGAGTAAAAGGGAACAATGACCTCTTTTTTCCTGGATGAGAACCTTTTTGTGATGAGGTGTGCCACATAGAAGGAATTCCTGACTACTGTGGTGATGTGATTATCAAAGGAAAGACTACTGTCCACCTGGGTCCCAAGGTTTCTTATTACACATTCAGTGTTAAGTAGACTGCCGTTTATGCGGCAGTTCATGGGTACAGAGTTTTTACCAAAGGGGATGACAATGCACTTTTTGGCATTGAGCTTGAGGCCATGCCTCTGACACCAGGCATCTGTCTCAGTTAGGCCCTTCTGTAGGATGTCCACATCATTTGGGGACTCGACTATGGCTCCTAGTTTGCAGTCATCTGTGAACTTTGCTAGCCAGAGGCCTTCTGTGTTAGCCTGTACTTCAGAGAAGTAGATACCAAACAGGAGAGGTCCCAGGACTGAACCCTGTGGCACTCCACTTGTCACTGGTTTGAAGTCAGATTTGGAGTCTGCAACTTTTACAGTGTGAGTTCTGTCAGTGGGCCAGTTGGCAACCCAGCTTGTGATGTAGGGATTTATATCTAGTTTAGTGAGTTTACCTATAATTCCAGAATGGGGGATGGTGTCGAAAGCCTTGACGAGGTCAAGATAGGCTGTGTGAACCACCTTACCCTCGTCTACGGCTTTGGTGACTGCCTCAAAGAAGTCAATCAGGTTCAGAAGGCATGATCTGCCTTTCACAAACCCAAACTGGGTGGGGACCAGAGTTTGGAGGTTACCAATGTCTTTCTTTATGAGTTCCATGATGATATGTTCCATGGCCTTATAGACCAGGCTCGTCAGGCTAATAGGGTGATAGCTCTTAGGATCAGTGGTGGCTTCCCTTTTGTGAAGTGGGATAACTGTTGCTGTGTGCCATTCAGTGGGCACAAAGCCTGGCGTGAGACTATGATTGAACACGGTGCTTAGGTGGGGAGCCAGTTCGTTTTGAAGTTCGTGTAAAATGCAGCCTGGGATGTTGTCCGGACTCATGGATGCTGTGTTTTTGGTTTTAGAGAGTGCAGCTTTTACCCACATAGATGGGATTACAGGGACTCTGCATTCTTCCTGTATAGATATGGGCCCTTTAGAGGGGGGGGGGGGGTAAAGTTAGCACTGAACCTGTCTGCCAGGATGTTGGCAATATCAGTTGGTTCTGTAATTTTTGTGCCGTTGTGCTGTAACTCAGAAGAGATCTGGGTGTTGCCATTGAGATTCCTGACATCGCTATAGAATGCTTTGTGGTTGCCTTTAGAATCAGTGGAGATTTTGTTTTCATAGCTAGCTTTGGAGAATCAAGGGATCTCAGCTTCTTATTGAAGCTGACCAGGCAGCTCCTCCACTCATGGGATTTTACTCTCTTTTGCAACAGTTTCTTTCTTCTGTTGTAGAGTTTGTTTATGGCAGGGGACCACCAGATTGGCTTCCTTTCTTTGGAGGACAGCATCTTGGTTCTGTCTGGGATAGCATGATCCATGCACTCGTGTAAATACTTATAGAGTGCATTGGTGTAGGACTCAGCAGTCGTAACTGTATTGTCCATCTGCATGGGTGTCATGAAGTTCACCGCTTCTGTCTTAAGAAGCATGAAGTTGGCTTTGGATAAATTTTTTACCATGGTTTCCTTAATGGTGGGTGGGGGTGGGATGTGGATATCTAGGGTGATTAGGATCTGAAGAATGAGGAGTTGATTTCAGGTGTGGAACACTGGTCGCTCATGCTGGTAATGACTAGGTCTAGGATATTGTTGCCCCTGTTGGGGGTGTGGATAAGTTGATCCAGGGCATTGAAATTTATGAATTCCAGAAAGCGTTGAGTGAAGGAGTTGGTACATGAGTAGTTTCCCCAGTTAATGGTGGGGTAGTTGAAATCGGTCACATCAAAAAAGCGTCCCTGCACATAGACAATTGCATGGCTCCAAATGACAAAGCTGAAAAAAAATGAGCCAGCAAATTGTGTGCTGTAAAATATATCAAAATATATTTACTGTGTTCTTTTTTGTAACACATTAAATATATTTTGATATATTTTACAGCACACAGTTTGCTGGCTCATTTTTTCTTTCTTCTTTGTAGTTGAAATCGCCCATTATTAGGGTATTTGGTTGAACCCTAATATTTTCCAGTACATCAAGAAAAGAGGAGTGGGAATCCTGGGGCATGGTGGATCTGTAGCAAGCTACAATTTGGATTGCAGTTTTGCCCAAAGTTAGTTGCTCTTGGATAACCTCGGATGCATTATGCTGAGCAACTAGCCTGGAGGTGTGGATAGCCTTAATGAATATGGACACACCACTGCCTTTGGTGTTCTGGTCCAGGTTAGATGGCTGAAAAGTGTGGTATGAGTTATAGCCTGATAATGCAGGGGTGCTCTCTAGAGCTTTGAACCAGGTCTCAGTCACTGCACAGATATTGATGTTCTCCATTTTAAGGAGTGCGTCGAGTGAGTGCATTTTGAGATTTAGACTTCTAGCATTGAGTAGCATTACCCTCAGTTTTTGCTTGCCTGTTCCTTTTATGGTGGTGAATATGTCATTTGAACCTTTCCTAAAAAAAGGCACTATAGGGGCAGCAAGAGCTGTAGCCAGTATCCGGAATCCCAGGGACGACATGTGCAGGCCTACTCTGGCAAAGCATCATGGTCTGTCGACCATGTCATCCCAGTCAGAGAGATACTGGATCCCCTTAGAATGACACCAGAAGCTTAGCCAATTGTTGAAGTCAATCATTTTGTCCTTGTACTGCAGTATCATTCTGGGCGATGGCAGGATGCTACTCAGGGCTTGGATCATACCTGCCTGGGCTAGAAGATCAGAGAGCTCTTCCATGTCACTTTTCATGTAGTCCTGGGAGGTACATCTCAGGTCGTTCACACCAACATGGACAATGACAGAGTCATATTTGTACTTGTCGAGTAACCTGAGTACGTGGGTTATGTGGTGGATCCTGGCACCCGACAGGCAGCTGACAGTAACCTTCTCCTTGTTTAGCCTGGTGAGTGGGACATCTGTGTGCCTGACTATAGAGTCACCTATGACTAGTGTGTTGGGTATGTTGGTTTGCCTTATGGGCTGTGGTTTATTGGCACACTGAGTCTGTGGGCTATGTGTCATTTGGGTTGTGTCGGGGGTGGAGGTTGCTTGCATTTCTGCTTTGGAGGTCTCTGTTGCTTGAGCAGATTATTATTGAGAGCCTCTGGTAATGTTTTTGTGTTTCTATGTGTGGATTTTGGTGGTGTAGGTTTAGTGGGACTATGTGATGAGTGTGGTGTGGTGCAAGTGTTTACCTTCTCCTCTTGACTGTCAAGTGCAGTCATGGTAGGAGAGAGCTTTACCTCCAGTTTGGCTAGATAAGTGCATCTGTCACATGTTGTGGTGTTGGGTGGTAGGAAGAGAGGGTTGTCTGTGTACATGAGGCAATTGCTACATTGCCTCAAGATGCCCATATTCATCAGATAGACAGGAGAGGACACTGAGAGCTGACCCTTGGACATGCCTGAATAAGAAACTACTTTCCTCTAGACATGTGAGGAAAGTGAGTATAAGAGCTATTCAAGTATACATTTTAGGTAATGTTCCCTAGACACTGTGACACCAATTATAAAGACACTGTCCATTGTCCACTGCATTTTTCCTGCCACTGACATGCCCATTGATTGGCTTGCTGGGGAAGCCTGCCATATTGCCTGCTGTCTCATGTTGCCTTGTAGGCCATGGACATTATTTTTCCCTTGTACTTTTGGTTATTGAAGTTGTGGGCAATGCACTGCATTTTTCTCTTTGAATACAGAGAGTTCACAACAGCCATATTTCTCTGCAGCTGAAAATCACTTCAGCCATATGTCCCTAACCAAATGTACCATGAGGAAATGTCTTTTTACCTAGACACCTGAAACTCTGATGGGGTGCAAAGGTTCAACTCCCATATATAATGCCAACAATCTGAGCTTGGTTAATGTCCCAAGTTCCAGAGAGTGGGCTGAGTGAAGAAAGAAAATAAACAGCTAATGGTTGGCTCGCCTCTTCCATGGTGATGACATAATGGTTGGCTCACTTCTTCCATGGTGATGACATGAGAAGATCACTCTGCTAAATGCACCATAATACTTGTGCAACTGCATCAGTGACTTCAACCAGTTTAAAGGGGAATCTTGAGGGTTGTGACTGTCGAAGAATATGCTCAAAAATACCTCATTATCACTAATGTCAGGAACAATAGGAGAAAACAGAAAAGAGTATTACAAATAAAAGCTTATTGCATAATTACCTCAGGATCTGACACACCATCCAGTTCTTGCCCATTAGTGGGAAGAAATGGACAGCTGAGGCAAAGGAAGGGTCAAGGAAGAAGCGCGAGGTCAGCAGTTGGGTAAAGGACTCAAGAATATTAAAAAAATAGTAGCAAATTCTGTAGCTTGGCTGCAGTGCCTTCTATTATATTCTACTTCATTAAACATAGGACAATATCAGGATCTGTAGAGTTAAGCAAGGGATGAGTTAGACCTGAGGCCTCACAGAATTACAGGTTCTTCATTTACAGTATGGCAGGTACCTTTATTAAATTAGCAGTGGGGTATGATGAATCAAGATTCTCAGGAGATTATGTTATTACTGCGTATCTTTGCTTCCATCACAGCTAGCCCTGTATTTACTATAGGACTACCATCACTGGCATTCAAGCATCCTATTTATTTCTGAAGTTCCAATGGTAGCACATCTCCACAGACAGGAAAAGACAGAAGCAAGTAAAAAGCATATGGTGCAAGAAACTTTCCTTAGTGTGTTGATAAGTTCATAGGTGTGTACTAGGGTAATGGCCCTGGAACCTTTACAAGCCTAGCACATAGAAATGCCCTGGCATTGTGCCACCCAATGTTAGTTCCCAGTGCTTCTATTAAGTAGAGCCACTGGAGTGATCCCCAGGGTGAACTTTCTACTTCCCATCCACTCATCCAAATTTCACTTGAAGAGGGCCAGTGAGATGCTCTGCTTGACATGTATAGGAAGTCTATTCCAGAGTATGGGCAGTCTCTGGGTTATGAACCTGTCCCTCCAGTATGTTCTGTTGATTGTGGCAATGAGGTTGAGGTTTCTGGAGTGTGTGGTGTGGTGGGATTGGGATTTCATTAGATGTAGCATTTCTAACAGAGCTGGGTCAGACATGGCTTTGTAAGTCAAGCAGAGATTGCCTCTTAGTAGACGATATGAGACAGAGAATAGCTGGAGCTTTTTGAGTCTGTCCATGTAGGACATGTGTTTAAGGGCTAGGATCCTCTTCATGAGGTACGTTTGTGGCCTTTCCAGCTGTTGCATGTGTCTAGTGAGGTACATGCCAAATGGGGCATTATACTCAATGATTGGCCTAATGAGGGAAGAGTAGAGAGAGATGATGACCTCTTTCTTCCTGAATGCAAAACCCTTGGTAATGAGAAGTGCCACATAGAAGGACTTTCTGACCACAGTGGCAATGTGGTGGTCGAAGGAGAGGTTGCTGTTAACCTGTGCCCCCAGATCTCATATAAGGCCTTCAGTGTTCCGTGGGCTCCCATCAATGTGGTAATTAGTGGGAACTGAGTTTTTCCCAAAGCGGATGACGATGCATTTTTTGGCATTAAGCTTAAGGCCATGGTTTCGACACCAGTCATTGGTCTCAGTGAAGCCTTTCTGTAGAATGTCTACATCACTTGGGAAGTTATTAAAGGCTCCCAGCTTGCAGTCATCTATGAACTTGTTCAGCCAGAGTCCCTCCATGTTGGCCTCGACTTCTGAGAAGTAGATGCCAAACAGGAGAGGACCCAGGACCGATCCCTGTGGGACTCCACTTGTGAGTGGTCAGCAGTCTGACTTGGAGTCCGTTACTTTCATACTGTGGGTTCTATATGTGAGCCAATTTGCAACTCAACTAGTGATATAGGGGTTGATGCCTAGTTTAATGCATTTATCAATAATTCCTGAGTGGGGAATGGTATCAAAGGCCTTGGCCAGATCGAGGTAGGCTGTATGAACTGCCTTGCCCTCATTCACAGCTCTGGTGACTGACTCAAAGAAGTCAACCAGGTTGAGCAGGCATGATCTACCTTTCACAAAACCAAACTGAGTGGGATCTAGAGTTTGGAGATGCCCTATATCCTTGTTAATTAGGTCCATGATGATGCACTCCATAGCCTTACATATCAGACTCGTCAGGCTAATGGGGTGATAATTCCTAGGGTCTGTAGTCTCTCCCCCTTTATGGAGAGGGATGAATGTAGCAGTGTGCTATTTGGTAGGGACAAAGCATTTGGTGAGGCTGTGACTGAACAGGGCACACAGATGTAGTGCCAGTTCACTTTGTAGTTCATGTAGAACACATCCAGAGATATTGTTGGGTCACATGGAAGCTGCTCTATCAGATGTTTTTAGTGGGGATATCTCACTGGATCATTTATTGGGAGACGCAGGTTATGCACTTGAAGCATGGCTAATGATGCCCCATCAGAAATGCATACACACCAACTGAAGAACACTATAACAAGGCACACATTTAAACAAGAAACATCATAGAGCATGTGTTTGAGATGTTGAAGTCATGTTTCCAGTGCCTAGATACATCTGGGGGAACTCTACAGTACAATCCCCATACATGTGCTGAAATAGTCATAGTCTGTGCCATGTTTCACAACATTATCCTGAGGAAACAGCTTTAGCAGGAACATCAAAGGGAAGGGGCACACATCCCACCACCAATGGCAAGGTCACCACAGCTACACACAGGTGAGGACTCAGAGGGGAAACCAGCAGCCGCTGTGGGTGTAGAGAGACGTAAGCATGCTCAATATGCCCTCACCCTGGCCATGAGGCAATGGATAGCACACTCATTCACCACCTAAGGGGGTAAAACCTTCATCCAATGCACATAGATGCAGTAACATTGATGCTAGGCAATGTTCACAACCTTTACTTACCCATGTAATGGCTGTGTATTGCTATCATCACACAGACTCAACCCCAAATGAAAACTCTGGTAACTGCTGGAATTACAAGGTAAGTGTTGAACCTGGAAGAGGAAAATAACTGGGTAAGAACACAAATGAATGGCATATCCTTGTATACTGTTACTTGCTAATGTAACTAAGTAGAAGATGGATGATTTTTTCAGCAATAACATCAATATGTGACAGCACAGACTTATGTCAATAGATGTGTTCTCTATCAAGTAATAGGCCTCATGCAACAAAGATTCAAACATTACAAAAACCTGCAAGAAGTACAATTTTCAAAAGAGCATCACAAACACATATATACTGACCACTCAGTCAGTTATGCACCCTGGGCATCAGAAAAAAGAGTCATGTATCCCTGAATCCAAAAGATAGAAAATCAAGGATATGGCACAGTTATCATCACTTGTACAGGGTGTTGTTTGGGGGGCAGAAGGCCAAGGCTGACACAAAAGGTAGTGAGTATGTGCGAGTAATAAAGACAGACAGGCAGAAATTTTGATAAAGTATCAAATGGCCACTGGGACAGAATGAGCTATAAGCCTCACAACTGATCCAGGTAACTGTTATGTGTGTGTGTGTCTGTAAGGGCACTCAAGGTGAAATGTGTGTGTGAGTGTCTGCAAGAACACAGCCAAGCTCTGTGCTAGCTCTACATCCTAGTATGTCAGACAGGAGTGAGCCGTGCATGGTAGAGGTGTCAGTTCATCGTCGGTGCCCCCAACCATGATAACAGGCTCTGCAGGAGTTTCACTAGCCAAGGCTTTTGACACCACCCCCCACTCTGGAATTATAGATAAACTCAATAAACTAGGTATAACTCCCTATGTCACAAGATGGGTTGCCACCTGGCTCACTGACAGAATCCACACTGTGAAAGTAGCAGACTCCAAATCCGACTTCAGACCAGTGACAAGTGGAGGACCACAGGGTTCAGTCCCAGGTCCTCTCCTGTTTGGTATCTACTTTTCTGAAGTACAGGGTAACACAGAAGGTCACTGGCTAATGAAGTTCGCAGTTGACTGCAAACTATGAGCCATAATCAAAAATCCTAACCATGTGGACATCCTACAAAAAGGCCCCACTGAGACAGATGCTTGGTGTCAAAGCCATGGCCTCAAGCTCAATGCCAAAAAGTGCATTGTCATCCCCTTTGGTAAAATCTCTGTACCCATGAACTACCACATAGGTAGTAGTCTAGTTAACACCAAAAGTGTGATAAGAGACCTTGGGACACAGGTGGACAGTAGTCTCTCCTTTGATAATCACATCGCCACAGTAGTCAGGAAATTCTTCTACGTGGCACACCTCATCACAAAAGGTTTCTCATCCAGGAAAAAAGAGGTCATTGTTCCCTTGTACTTATCACTCATTAGACCCATTATAGAGTACAACACCCATTTTGGTATGTACCTCATAAGATATCTACAGCAACTGGAAAGGCTGCAGAAATACCTCACAAATAGGATTATCCGCCTCAAAAAGATGCCCTATGCAGACTGTCTCAAAAAACTCCAGCTTTACTCCGTCACATATCGCCTACTCAGAGGCGATCTCTGCCTAACATACAAAGCTATGTCAAACCTAGAGCTATTGGACATGCTCCATGTAAAGAAATCCCAATCCCTCCGAGCTACATGCTTTAGGGACCTAAACCTTGTTACCACAATAAACAGAACATGCTGGAGGGATAGATTCCTATCCCAGAGACTTCCCATACTCTGGAACAAACTACCTATCTATATCAAACAAAGGTCCTCATTAGCATTCTTCAAGAAAAACCTTGATGATTGGATGGGAAATAGGAAATTCACCCCAGGAATCACCTCTGTGACTCTGCTTGACAGGGGCTCAGGAAAATAATTTTCTTGGCTGACGAAAGCCAGGGTACCTTTATGGCTAAGCTTATATAGGCCCTAGTGCCAATAGCCTACCTACCTATGAACCTATGAACCTGTGAACATCCATGCCCATGGTCAGATGCACGGCTGCTACCTGAATGTGACTGATGTTTGCTGGATGAGCTCACCTTACAAGTACACCCAGGACCATAATCCCATGGTCTACCATGTCTGGTTATGGACACTTCAACCACTGATGGAGCAGTGGAAGTCATGCCACTATGGAAACGTGATTAGGCACAGTCATGCTGGCTAACATCAGATGATGATGCTGATCTACATCCACATGGATGCCTTTCATACCTTTCAACCTCTCAGTGCAAGAAATATGGACAAAGCCAGAAAGAATGAGGGGACAAAGTCCCAAAAATAGGACAGAATTTAAATATTGCCCCTATAAAGTTGCTAGAGAAACAGCTTTTGTATTATGTATTTCCCAAAGGACATAAAGACTGAAACTCAAATGTCTGTCATTATTTAGTATAATTTAGTGACTTCAATCTTCAATGATTTCCCAGAAAATCACAAATTTTATGAGGAACAAACCAAAAATATGAGGCAAAAATCTGGACGTTCTGCAAAAATCTGTACAGTTGAGAGGTATGATGCCATTCCCCTCCCAGCAGATGTTCCATCACAGACACTGCCCATTCCGTTGTGACATTCATCTGATCTGTTGAATCGACAACATGGCAGAGACAGTCATGCATGTCACATCTACAACCCAGAGCACGTCCTTGAAGGCCCTATTGGAAAGTGCCTGTACCTCCATGATTGCCCTAAACATACATCAAATGGCACATAAAGACACACTGGGATCAGGTGTTGGGTGGACAGCAGGCCTCCTATATGCACCCTTAACAACACTCTTGCGTCGAACCTCACCAGCACTTTGGCTATGGCCAGAGTCAATCGGCACTGAAGCCGCAGTAACCACACTACTCTGATCAAGTGTGCCACCCTCCACTGTCCAGTATTTGATGGCTCACTGGAATAAATATGCATAGGCCTACTGGCTTTGTCTGATGAAAATACATGGGATGGCTGAAAGTACACCTCAGTGTCAGATTCAATCTCTGCAACCCCCAAACGTACCTCTGCTTGGCCACCATCATCATCAAAGTCTGCTGATACTCTGACATCAGATCAGGTGGTAAGAGTCCTACACTTCCACTGTCAGGATCACCTGTGATAATAAGCAACAAACACAGGAAAGAAAATAATACTTACAGTACAATTTATTATATGGTAACAAACTAACACTGGTGCCACTTCCAAAGATGGTACAGCAATACACACTCACTCATGACACCCACCTCACACATATGGATAAATGCATATTTCTGACAAATGATCATCAAAAATCAAATAAAAATGTTTGGCTTACCATATGCAGATGACTCCACAGTTGCTACAGAGGATGGTCTTGGAAGAAGGTAAGCAAGATAGAAGGACACAATCACCACAATTCCAATAACAGAGGGGGGGGGGGGCAGAATTTTTGCCTCTATGTCCATTAACAATACTTTTAACTGAAAGTTGGCTGATGCATCCACCCAAAGGCCATGTGTAATGAGCAAAAATGTGTTGTTAACTGTATCAGTTTATCAATATGTTCAACCCCAAAAAAATTAATTAAAACAACATGAACTATTACTTTTTATATTTTACTATACAAGAAAATGTTATAAATTGACATATGTAAACTTACCTGGAAGCTCTTCCTGGGACATACTTGTCCTCCCAGAAACATCAGCACCAACATCAATCACATGTTGTTGTGCACTTTCCACTGAGCTCTCTGGATCTCTGTCAGTGGATGGCAACTCTTCATTTGGTGTCAGTGGTGACTGTTTAGCAGGACCCACCCTGTAGATAGATGTTCATAGGCAACTTCAGATGCTCTACTCTGAGCTGATGAAATCAAATTAGTGACTCTATTCTATCACACCCTAGTGACCACTTGATTCTATTTCCTGCTGCACCCCCTACAGCATTTACATCATTGACTATTTGGTGCCAAATCTGCATTCTATCAGACATATCCCCATGTCCTCTCTCAAGCGGAAAGGCAACATAGCGTCTAAATGCTGATTCACTGAAAGGGGGTTTCCATGGATTAGTATGCTTGGGTGCCATACTCCTAGGTGACATAAAACAGAGAAGGATATAACACATAAGTACCACATAATTAAATTCCTGTTATAATATACACATATATAGTTTCAATATTAAGCACTGGAGACACACAGTTCAGGTATTAAAATGTAAGGTTATGTGGTTGCACCATATCACACTCACACACAAACCAGTGTTTGATCCAAAACAAGGAATAAGAATGTAGATGTATTGTTTACTATAGAAAGAACTGGATGACTACACAATTTCAAGAGCAAGCCTCCTGAAACACAACTTTTGTTATTTTCCCCACCCCCAAAAACAGGCAAATAACAGTTTGCACCAAGCAAGGAATAACTCATTAGTCAATTGTTATAAATGCTTTAAAACAATTCTCACAAAATGTGTTCATAGGTTCATAGGATGATACTAGGCTAATGGCCCGGATGCCCTTATAAGCCTAGTCAAGAATTTCACTCATGTTCCCTCAAAATCAGCACCTGTTTCCCCTGCCCAGCAGGGACACAGGTGGGATCCCAGGGGTATCTTTTTTGTTTCACATCCAGTCATCCAGGTTCCTCTTAAAGAGGGCTAGAGAGGTACTCTGCTTGACATGGAGAGGGAGTCTATTCCACAGATGGAGGAGTCTTTGGGACACAAATCTATCTCGACAACAAGTTCTATTAGTGTCACAGACCAGGTTAAGGCCTTGCATGCGGGTTGCATGAGTGGAGTTTGTCTTATGGATATGCAGCAACTCCTCCAAGGTTAGGTCTGAAATGGCCTTGTATGCCAGACACAGGTCACCTCTGAGCAGTCTATATGAGACTGGGTAGAGGGACAGGGCATTTAGCCTATCTGTATAGGATAGGTGTTTGAGACCCTAGATTTTCGTGGTCAGGAAACTCTGTGGTCTCTCTAACTGCTGCATGTTCTTGGCAAGGTACATGCCAAAGGGGGAATTGTACTCGATAATGGTATATAATGTGATAAGGGAGGAGTACAGGGATGTTATGACCTCCTTGTTCCTGGATGAAATACGCTTATTTATGAGGTGGACCATGTAGAAAGCCTTCCATACAATGGAGGCAACGTGGTGGTCAAAAGTCAGGTTGCTATCAACTTGGGTGCCCAAGTCCCTCACAACTGATTGCATGCTTAGTACATTGTTATTAATGCGATAATTAGTGGGGATGACATTTTCCCCAAAGGGGATAATGATGTATTTCTTGGCATTCAGTTTGAGGCCATGCTTCTGGCACCAGTCATTAGTTTGGGCAAGGCCTTCTTGGAGGATGTTCACATCACTAGGGGAATTTAAGACAGCACCCAGCTTGCAGTCATCTGCAAACTTGGTCAGCCACAGACCACTGGTTTTGGCTTGCACCTCAGAAAAGTATATCCCAAATGGTAGTGGGCCCAAGACCGATCCTTGGAGTACACCGCTCATTATGGGTCTACTACTAGAGGTGGCTTCCCCTACTTTGACTGAATGGGTTCTGTGAGTGAGCCAGTTAGCTACCCATCTGGTAACATACGGGTTGATGCCTAGCTGAGAGAGTTTATCTATTATACCTGAATGGAGAATAGTGCAAAGGCTTGGCTAGGTCAAGATAGGTGGTGTGCACCATCTTCCCTCCGTCCATGGCTTGGTGACTATTTCAAAGAAGTCGACCAAGTTTATCAAGCATGATCTCACTTTGACAAAACCAAACTGTGTGGGGTCAACCATTTGGAGGTTGCCAATGTCCTTGTTTATAAGGTCCATGATAATGCGTTCCATGGTCTTCCAGATCAGGCTATTTGGGCTGATGGGCCTATAATTGGCTGGGTCAGTGGATGCTCCACCTTTGTGTAGAGGGATGACAGTGGCTGTCCTCCATTCTGCTGGGATGAAGCCAGTGCTCAGGCTTTGGTTGAATAGGGTGTCTAATGCAGCTGAGGGCTCATGCCTGAGTTAATGTAGGATACAGCCAGGGATGTTATCGGGTCCCATGGAGACTGTATTTTTTGCCATTAAGAGGGCATTAAGGACCTGCTTCATGATGATGAGGGGAAGGGGGAGATGCTGGGGATGTCCTAGTGTACTGATGGGGGGGACAGGGAGGTGAGGTTTTCACTGAACCTGTCTGCCAGCAGGTTGGCTATATCTATGGCATTTGTGTATATGATGTTATTGACCACCAGTTCAGAGCAGATCTGGATGTTGCCTTTGAGATTCCAGACATATGTGAAGAAGGCCTTGTGATTGTTCTTGGTGGATGTGGCCAATTTGGACTCAAAGTTAGCCTTAGAGGATTTCAACAGTGACCTTATTTGCTTGTTCAGACAAAGGAGAGATTGCTTCCAACTTGGCACCTGATCCTTCTTGGCCCTGGACAGCAATTTTTTCCTTCTGTTATAAAGTTTGTTTATTGCTGCTGTCCACCAGACAGGTTTACTCTTCCTTGAGGAAGATGATTTGGTCCTGTCAGGTATTGCTGAGTTCATACGGTTATGTAGGTGCTCATATACCTTTCTGGTGTATACTACATTAGTGCTAGTTTCAACTGAAGGGACGGTAGCTGTGAAGCTGCTTATACCTGTTCTGTGGAGATTGTAGTCAGCTTTTGAAAAAGTTTTTTAATTTGACCCTGACAAGGTGGGGGGGGGGGTCAGGGGAGATGATGACTTCTAAAGTAATCGCTTTATGGTCAGATCTTACCAAGGATGATGACACTGTAGGAGTGCTACAGTGGCTACTCATGTTGGTTAGGACCAGGTCCAGGATATTTTCACCTCTCATAGGGGTGTCGACCAGCTGATCCAATGCATTGGCATGGATGAAGTCAAGGAATCTCTGGGCATTCATGTTTGGGCTTGAATAGGTCTTCCACTCTATGGTTGAGTAGTTAAAGTCAGCCAGGATCAGGATAGAGGGCTGAATCTTGATGGATTCAATAAGTCTAGATAGGTGGAGTGGACATCCTGAGTCATGTTTGGGGGTCTGTAGCTAACTATGATTTGAATAGGTGTTTTGTCAATAGTTAATTGCACTTGGAGTGCCTCCTGTGTGTCATACCATTTGACCAGCCTGGAGGTGTGTATGTCTTTGATAAATATTGAAACTCCACCTCCTTTGACTTTGTAGCCCTCATTTTGGGGTCTGAAAGCATGGTAGGATGAGCGACCTGGTAAGGTTGGGGTGCTCCCCACAGCTTTGAACTAGGTTTCAGTGAGCACAAATGTCAGCATCCTCCAGGGCAAGGAATGCTTCCAATGAGTGCAGTTTCATGCTAAGAGTCCTAGCGTTTAGCGGCATGACCTTTAAATTTCATTTATAAGAATTTTTCATGTTGGTAATTTTGTGCTCATGACTTGCCTAAAAGAAGGCACTATGAGGGAGACATGAGCCTTTGCCAGAAACCTAAAGTCCAGGGAAGACAAATGAAGGCCATCTCTGGCAAAGCATCGTGGTCTGTAAATCATGTCCTCCCAGTCTGTCAGGTACTGGATCCCCTTGGAATGACAACAGAAACTAAGCCAATTGTTAAAGTCAGTCATTTCTGTTTGTATTGAGGTATCATTCTGGGTTATGGTAGGATGCTGCTTAAGGCTAGGGGTATACCTGCCTGGGACACATATTCAGTGAGCTCAATCTTGTCTCTCTTCATATAGTCCAGAGAGGTACGTCCCAAGTCATTCACACCAACATGGACTATGACAGGGTCATAGCAGTTCCTGTTGTTAAGAGACTTGACTGCATGCATGATATGGTGGATTCTAGCACCTGACAAGCAACTTACTGTGACTTTCTTCATGTCTAGCCCAGTGAGAGGCACATCCGTGTGTCTCATGATAGAGTCTCCTATGACTGGTATGTTGGGTTTGTGATTGGGCCTTA
Source organism: Protopterus annectens (assembly GCF_019279795.1). NCBI lineage: Eukaryota > Metazoa > Chordata > Ceratodontiformes > Protopteridae > Protopterus > Protopterus annectens. The sequence continues at coordinate 183,189,837 of NC_056730.1, read as the reverse complement.
GAGGCTGTGAGACACAAATCTGTGTACTATGTGTGATGCTTGGTGCTGTGGGTTGTGATGTGTGTGTATGTGTGTGTGTGTGTGTGTGTGTGTGTGTGTGTGTGTGTGTGTGTGTGTGTGTGTGTGTGTATGTGTGTGTGTGTGTGTGTGTGTTTGTTTCGGAGGTCTCTTTTGTTTAGGTATGTTTTTGTTGAGAACCCCTGCATATGTAGAAGTGTGTTGTACAGATGTTGGTGGCGTTAGAGGTGTGGTGTTTGTAGTGTTTGTGCAGATAACCTTCTCAGTGCCAAATGTACTGTCTAGTGACTGAGACAGCAAGGATTCTATGTTCTTAATGTGATTGCATCTCTCACATATTGTGCTCCTAGGTGGTAGCAGTCGAGGGTTGTCTGTGTACATAAGGCAGTTGCTACAGTGTCTCAGGATGGCCATATCAACCAGACTAGCAGGAGAAACCATAGGAAATTGTCCATCCATGGTTATCAGAATCTGTGGAAGAGAGTTCAGGGATAGTAGAGGGGTATATATCAGAAGTCCAAATACTCATAAGTCCGAACGCCGTAACTTCGAACTGGGAAGTTCGAATTCTTAAAATAACGAAGCCGCGGAACATCAAATTCTTTCCCAGGAAAAGAATTTGGTGGGCCGGTTCCACAGTTTTGCTATTTCCTCCACTGTGGTGCAATCTCGGAGCTGGTATATTTAAGTAGGAGGGGTGTGTGGGGCACAGCCCCCATGTTGGGGGCTGTGGGGGACGAAGCCCCCCACATTAGAAACAGTATTTAGTGTTGGTGTGTTTCCGCGTTTTGTACCAGAACAGCGATTTTTTTTTCCCTGGGAAAAAAAATCGCTGTTCTGAGTGTTTGGAGTGTTCAGTTTTCGAACTTTTGGGTTCAATATTTACATAGTCGAAGTTTTGACACTTCAACTATGTGATATAGACCCATAGTAGAGTGGGAACTATCTGAGGAGAGTACCTATAGGTGTGAGTATGGCTGGATAAAATCAATGCAGTAGCTGCAGGTGAGGGCCTCACTCACACAGGAGTGCTGGTAAGTGAAAAAAATGCAACTGAGGTACCTCGCAAATGGTTAAAACAGCACAGCAGCAGTGCATAATGGAAAAAGAAGCATAAACCCACACAAATGCTGAGTTTAAATACCACAAAAACTAAAGTAAAATAGAAATACTGGAATTGATCAATTAACCCTTGTCCCTGAGCTCTTAGCTCAACACCCTATGCCAGACCAGTTCCAACCAGTTCACTTACTTCCACTAAGTGCAGGCAGGCCCTGGCCAGCACAAGATGATGCAGCAGAAAACACTGGAATCACACGAACAGATCTGAATACAGCAAAATATGTAACCAGACTATGCTAAAGATATTTAAACTCTGTTTAGGTCAATTTAACACAGGAGAATGGATGCACACGAATATAACAGTAGCAAACAAGAGCAAACCAATTTAAACAAATTAACCCACATTTACAACAGAAAAGTAAATTTTATATCATTGCCAGTCATCTCTCCCTGTGCCCAGCATACTCCTAGAGGTGTCTGTGGGCCATCTTAAAAGTTTTACACTGAGATTTGTGAACTGCAGTTGATTGAGAGTGACAACATTCCCTTGCAGTTTGCAAAGAGGCAGTTGTCTGAACCCAAATACATTGACTACACTATATCAAATAGGTAGTGTAGTTCGAGTATTTGTGTTCAGAATTTTGAGCGGAGATTGTGGTTCAGTGAGGAACAGAGAATTAACTCATTTCCTCACTGTAGTGCGATGTCGGAGTTGGTATATATAATTTGCAGAGGGTGTGGGTGGCCCCCTGCAATATAGTACAATTAATGTACCATTGACTGTAGAGTATAACGGTATGTTAATGTGCATAGCATGGGTCACCTCCTGCTATGTCGAATAAATCAAACTACGGATGTTGATGTATTCATTTTCACCTTGGATTACTGTTCAACATTCCAAATTCAGCATTTCGAGTCGACATTCTGAACTGTTAACTGAAGCGAATTCGGAATGCCAGTAGTAAACCTCTTAGAAGTCTAACACCCTTGTGTCATTCACAATATAGAACATTATTTCACTGAAATAACATAACAGAATACAAGATAACCAGTTGTAACAATAACACTTGTAGTGAAAGCTAATATGGTCATCTACCTGAGAAAGTCAAATGTCTGATAAAAATGACTGTGTCAACAGTGAACGTATAAGAACTGTATACAGATAAAAGTTCCATTTTCTAATGCATGTATATAAAATATTTTCCTTATAACACGTGAACAAATCAAGCATGTACTTGAAAAATACAGTCATACCTTATCAAGATCAGAAGGCTTTTGTGCAGATAAATCCAAAGTAATAGCAATCATCTTCAGTGTTTTCCACACACACACACACAGCTCTTTTCACCTTCATGTTCCCTAGCTACATGGCTACCTTTTCATAGTTTAAATTCAGGCCCCTGAGCATGGTGAATATGCAAATGAAGTGTGAACTTATTAGAATTGTTGAATGCCAGATGTTTTACTTTGTGTAGCAGTTGTAAATATAGCATAGGGAATACCTCAATGTTAGTTGTTAATGAATTGCAACTGTGAATAATTACTGGTAGGGAGAAGGAAAACCAACAGCAATTCAGACTCCCTTATTTGCAGTGGGTGTGTCATCCAGGATACACTTAGAAAGTGTGTAGAAGTAATTGTAGCAAGGTGTTAAATGTAAGTAATAAGCACACATTTCTCAGTTTTTGTTATCTAATATCCAAACTGTCATGCCTTTGCTAAAAACTGTATATTATTGTCATGTAATATTCTCATACATTTTAAGGACAATGATACAAAATGCTGTACAGATTTCATGTCTGAGAGTATAGCACATATAAGAGAAGAATGAAGTCAATGCAACATCAGCAAACCTGCTGGAGAGACAGGTTTGTCTCCCAGAGGCTGCCTTGTCTCTGGAATAGGCTTCTCATACATGTCAGAGTACTTCTCTGACCCTCTTCATGCACAACCTTGACAAGTGGCTGGGAAACCAGAAATTTGCACCAGGGGTTCTACCTGTGTCCCTCATTGACAGGGGTGACAGGTGCTGACTGCAGTTTCTTTTTGGGGATAAACTCTTGGATAAGCTTGTAAGGGCCACAGGGCCACAGCCCTAGTAACTTCTTATGATCCTATGGTCAATACAAACAGAAGACAAAGCTGCATTTGGTGCAAACAGTACTCATAAATGGTTGTGTGATGAGTTATTCATAGGTTCATAGGTTCATAGGTTGGTACTAGGCTATCGGCCCTAGGGCCTATACAAGCCTAGCCACAACAATTCCCTGGCTATTTCTTCCCACACTATTTACTTCCCTCGACCCCTGTCTAGCAGGGCGACTGACATTATCCCCGGGGTGAATTTCCTTTCTCCCATCCAATCGTCGAGGTTCCTTTTGAAGAGGGCCAAAGAAGCACTCTGCTTGACATGTATGGGCAGTCTATTCCAGAGTCTGGGGAGTCTCTGGGTCAAGAACCTATCCTTCCAGCATGTTTTGTTTATTGTGATGACAAGGTTTAGATCCCTGGAGTGTGTGTTTCTGAGGGATTGGGATTTTTTTAAGTGTAGCATGTCCAGCAGCTCTGGGTTTGACATGGCCTTGTATGTTAAGCAGAGATCACCTCTGAGTAGACAATATGCGACAGAGTATAGCGGGAGTTTTTTAAGGCGGTCAGTGTAAGGCATCTGCTTTAGGCCTGTGATTCTTTTAGTGAGGTATTTCTGCGGCCTTTCCAGTTGTTGCAGATGTCTTGAGAGGTACATACCAAATGGGGCGTTGTATTCTATAATGGGTCTAATGAAGGAAGAGTACAGTGGGACAATGACCTCCTTTTTCCTGGATGCAAAGTCCTTAGTGATGAGGTGTGCCACATAGAAGGATTTCCTGACAGTTGTGGTGATGTGGTTATTGAAGGTGAGACCACTGTCCACCTGTGTCCCTAAGTGTCTTATCACATTTTTGGTGTTTAGTGTACTGCCACCTATGTGGTAATTCACAGGTACATGTTTTTTCCCAAAGGGGATAACTATACATTTCTTGGCATTGAGTTATTAGAGATAAGACACCCTTACTATGTTTTGTAGGTTCACTAGTCTGACATTTAAAATCCCAAGTTTTGTAGAATTCTGTCAGCTGTGTTAAAATGTAGTTTGCAACGTTGTTTATGTTTTCTTTTTTAATTATTTAACATAATAATAATAATATATGTGCGACATGTGGCTTAGCCCAAATTAGGTGAATTGTGAAATAAATTACACTTGATTAAAGTTGCTTATATGATAAGGACAGCATAAACAAGTGTGTTTGTAGCACATATGTTAAATACAGTGAATAACACAGTACATATTATATGTATATCAAGATTCAAGTACCACATGTACCTTTTAGTGATGAAACGTAATAACACTTTTTACAAAAATAATGCATTTTGAGCTTTGCTAATTTCATTAATGCATTGCTCAACTCTGTACAAACACAATCTTATGGTCCAGACAGCAAGCAGACATTGTCAATTTCAAAAAGAATACATTGTTACCTCTTTTGCTTTCCATTGCTCAAACCCATTAAGTGGCAATGCACAACAGTCAACAACACCTGCAGTTCTAGAACACCTGCAGTCACCAAGGTGACACTTGTCAATTTAAAAACAGATACATTGTATCATATGTGGTTTGTCACCTTGCAAACATGCTAAGGGACATTGCGTGGCTGTCAGCGCACACACATACCTAGTAATGAATGTGAAAAAATGCAAGTTGTTCCTGTGGCAGCAGGTGTAATTAAGGGCTACAATACATGTGAGCCTTTGTTCCAATACAGCAAAGTCTGAAGTTTTATTACTGCTGTTCCAGTTTACTTATATAATAATTAATATTAGAAAAATAATTATGCATAGAAATAACTATCTTTAGCAGGTGCATTGAGCATATACAGGATATCATATATATATATATTAAATGTGTAATTGTGTGTATCAGTCGAATTATGGTTTTACAATTAAACATTTATTTCCTGAACTTTCATGTCACACACATACATGGTTAAACAAATAACTCTTTAATGTTGTATGTCTTGCTAATGAGCAGGTCTGACAAACAATTTCAGTTGCAATGAGGACTATGACTCAGTAATCACTGTAAAAAAATACACTAGTAGCCCAAACTTTTCTGTGGCAACTGGTTTAAGTTAATGCTCACAATATAGGTGAGCCACGGTTCTAATCTAGCACACTCACAATTGTATTACTGCTTCTTCACTCAGTTTTAAAAAATAAGCAACAGTGTGAACATAATTATAAACAACAATAACTATGTATAGCACTAGAGCTCATATGAATTAAATCTGTGACTGAGGGTATACTGACAATTATGTTTCTGTAATTATAATTGTCTTTTCTGGCCTTGGATGGACTTCATACTTCAATGATAGTCATAAACATAAATGTATAAATCAGGACCTTGTCAGGTCACACACACATACGTAGTTAACCTCTCACTCTGTCATGTGTATATATAAGTAACGAGCATGTCTGAAGAGCATTCCTTCTGTGGCAATGATGAAAAAAACACCTATGTGGAAGAATATGTTTTGTCTATTTTACATAGTTTTGAATCCCACAATGTATAAATTACTTTTATCTGTGTGTAAAGACACACAGAAAAAAAATGTTTCAGGTCATAAAACTTATACCACTAATACATGTCTGCAAAGTTAAATCAACTAACAGTTACAGCAGCATACAAGCCAAAAACTAATTACAACTGGCACATTACTATTCCTAGTTCATAAACTGCCTTCTTCTGTGTTTGGCACTATTATTATCCACTTAACACTTCACAAATAGTGTTGGCATGGCTGTTCGGGTTTGCACACTAGCTGTAAAACGTGATACCTCAAATTGGTGGGAAAACACTTTGTTTCTGTTTGAATGACTAAGAGAAGTAAGGATTATGTATGCACCACAAAAGAATATTATTTTATCTATTAAGTATTGCTCATGTATACATAATTAGCAAATTAAGTATGCATATAAACTGTAAAGTCAAGCATGCATGCTTCAGTCTATAGCTCAAGCCAACTGTAGGAGTCAATTGTAATGCTGTATTCAGATGTGTGGGTTCAAATCTCACAGATAGCAAATATATAGTAAAATAATTCAAAAATATTACATAATAATTTCAACAAAATTGGCATTCATGCCATGCTGTTAACTTAATCGGTATTATTTGATTAAGCATATTGCAATATATGCAATATATACATATTGTAATGATTACTTGGAACAATCATCAATTATAGTTTGTAGTTATTAAAACGTATACTTAATGTAAAAGTAAAATTATTTGTATTTATATCTTACTAATTTATTGTATGTTACATATGATGGTACTAATTATCTTTTTTTGTCTCTTAACACACCCCTTATCTCTAATTTTTATTTTTATATGTGTGGTCAGACTGTTCTGCTGTCATCAATTTCTGACAATGCAAAAAATGATTTACAGCACTGGAAGGTAGGAAAACCAGTTTGACTCAGCCTGCTCCCCCTCCAACAGCTGCTGTACAGATGCCCAGCACATATAGGACCCAACCTGGTATTACTGCCTCTGCAGCACCTGCACTACCTGGGCTCTCCATATCAGGTAGCATTACCCTGGCAGCTGGTGCAGTGGTACCCTCCAGGAGCATTGGCAGAGGTGGTGATTTCGTCACCCACCAGAAGTTGCCAGGCATGATGCATAAGGTCATGGAAAGCACCACTGATGCAAGCCTCAGCTGGATGGAGAAGATGCTCACCAGAAAGCTGGGCAAAAGAAAATGTCAAGCACTCCAACAGCAAGCTGAGGAGGGGGACAGTGATGACAGCTCTGATGGTGAGGACTAGATTCCCACTGTCCCCATGTTTGATGGGCATGGGCATCCAATGTCCCCTCACTATCCCCCAATCATGGTGTCCCCCACCTTTTGTGTCCGTCACCATCCCTGTCTCTTGTCTTGTTTTGTCCTGTTTGTCTGCAGCTGCTTCCTCACCTACCTTACTTACCTGCCCCTGACATACCTACGTCCCTTACCCAACATTCCTCTCTTGCAAAAGTAAAAAAACAAAAATGAACACCTGTCCCCCCCCAAAAAAAATATCATCCCATACATAGCTGTCCATTTCACCCATGTGTCTTCACAACACACTTGATTTGGTCCAATTGGCTATACAACATTACTGCATTGTTGTCACCCATGTTTGTTAAGGCGACAGTCCAAATTCATCTAATATTCTATCCATGTTCACTTTACACTGCTGAAGAAGTAGATAGCTATGGTTCTTCCCTAATTCCGTCCTGCACATTCATATATTGCTTTCCCTTTGTTCTTTCCTCCTGCTTGCCACCATTTCACCACTTTCCTACCTGCCCCATCTTCAAACCTTTTATCAAATTGAAAAAATATAATCACATACCACGCACATAAATAAGAAATCCCCAATGAAACCGTTCACTGTTTATCCTCTGCATTTGCATGGTGTTTGGCATCGCGCATCATTGCTGAGCAACAGTTAATGGCTCTTCATATCTTATGGCATGTCGCTGTTACCTCCATACAATTCTGCTTAAACCTGCTGCACTACGGAAACACGCAGTTAGAGTAAAGACACTCATATTAAACATTTCATATAAAATATTTATTTAGACTGATGACTGTATAAATATGCAACTCCACATGTGTACTGTTGATGTAAATCACTTGAGTACTGTTTTTTTATACAGCACTTCACTGTTGTCATGTCCTCTCATATTTCCAGTAATTATTACATGTAATTATTTAATTACATCAAGAATGTAAAAAAAATAGAGCTGGAGTCAAACCCTGTATTGTCTGAGCTCAAAATAAGAGTGCACTGCTCTTACACTTGCTGATACAGAATCAGGTAGCTAGCAGGTGTTTTTCTTTCAATCAGTACTGTCCAAAGTGCTGACTTCCATGCCTCTCCACTTAGGGTGTTTGCGTGGATGAAAGCAAACCAATTGAACTCTTACAATTTTGTCAATGAAGCAGAAACCCATGTTTGCTCATTGCTTAACTATGCATAAATGGGGAAAGCAGTATAAAAGCTTTTTAAGGTTATACAATTTATGACACAACATTTCTGATATGAACTAGTTATGAATACCACAGTATGTGTTAGCTGTGTCTACTGTAGCCAGTATGGATAAGTACTTCTCAAGATCAACATGCAAACAAAAACTAAACTTGTAAGACAAAAAATAATAGAAACGGACTGATACAAACAAGGCACGGACTGTTTATTAGCGTAAGTGCTTTCGGACGAGAAAATACCCAGCCTTCTTCAGACAAAACCTGCTTAACACACAGCTGCCTATATATATATATATATATATATATATATATATATATATATATATATATATATATAGGCTACAACAGAAAACACATTGAAATGTAATTAATTAATTATCCAATCAAGTTTTTACAAAAACAATTAAAATACTACACTAATACATTATTTTAAAACATTCTTTTAAAAAGTGTGGAACAAATCAAGTCCACCTACTCGGTTGTTCCACATTTCTCCTCACCATACTGTAAATTTTCATTGATCCACAGTTAAACTAAACTTAATATACTTAAAAAAGTTTTTAAAACCTAAATAGATAAAAAACTAACTAATACAAAAATGGATGAATAAATAGCATGTATTGCCACGTATATAAGTCATATAAAGCATTAAAACTTATTACAAATGATACGTATTATTTCCTATTAATTAATATACGTAACAACTTTCCTAAAACTAATACCTTTAGGGATATAACAACAGTATCAAAATAAAATACACTCATCACTTTTGTCATTATCTAAACAATGCTTTTAACTTGAGAATGCATTTAATAGAAGCATAATCATTCAAACCCGAGGGGAGATGTGCAGATGTTCTAATCTGCCAGAACACTTCTTGTTCTTCCAGGTGTAACTGCCAAGGGCCACCCCTAATATCATTTTTAACATGATGGACCATGGTGAATAGAAAAGAATGTTCTGGATGTTCCAAACTATGTACAGCAAGTGCATTAGTTAAGTCCTTCCTCCCTATGGCATACAGATGTTCATAAATTCTTTTCCTTAATTTCCTCTCAGTTTTGCCTATATAGAAGGAAGGACATTTGTCACATAAGGCAATATATACTACCCCACTGGTTTCACAATTATAATTACCATTAATAAGATATATTTTCCTGTTAACATTGATTTTATTCCCAGGAAAAATATATTTACATTGGGGGCACATGCCACATTTCCGCATCCCAACGACCTTATCTTTAGTTTTAACTATAGTTGTCTCAACTAAATTCTTAAGGTTAGCACCTCTTCTGTATGTGAATTTTGGTTGTCTTTCTACTACTTTAACTAGAGCTTTGTCTTCTAAAATAATACTCCAATTCTTAACTATTATTTCCCTAATAACTTCATGGTCTATACTATATGTGAACAAAAAATTAATACTAGATGATTCACTAGTAATCATATTTGTAGTATCATTCTTTGATCTTTGCATCATACCACCACCCAACAGGGGCCAAAAATGCCCAGTGTCTCTTTTAACCTGTACTTCGTGCATAATCTCAATAATCAAACTCTCGGGATACCCTCCACAGGAAAACATTTTACTTATGTTCTCACATTCCTCAATAAAATCATGATTATCTGAGATCATCCTGGCAGCTCTAACAAACTGCCCCTTTACAGCACTTCTTTTTTGGTGAAAGGGATGGCTGCTGGTATAATGGAGGTAGCTATTTGAATAAGTTGGTTTTCTATAAATCATAGATTTAAATTTGTTATTAACTTTATCTTTACTAATTTTCACATCTAGGAAGTTAATTTCATCAACTTCTATGGTGTAAGTAAACTCTAAGAAGTCAGTCATTCGTGAAATACTGTCTATGAAGTCAGGTATCTGCTTTTGGGGCACTTTCCAGATAAAACACATAGGTTCATAGGTTCATACTAGACTATCTGCCCAAGGGCATTTATAAGCCTAGCCAGAGTTTTGTGGCTTTCGCCACCCCTTTAGTTTGGAGGACACTATGCCCATTATTTTGCTGTGCCTCTGTCAAGCAGTGACACTGAGATAATCCCTGGGGTATATCTGCGATCTCCCATCCATTGGTCAAGATTTCTCTTGAACAAAGCCAGCAAGGTGCTCTGCCTCACATGTACCGGGATTTTGTTCCACAGCATAGGGAGTCTCTGGGTGATGAATCTGTCCCTCCAGCACGTCCTATTAATAACCGTGTCAAGGTTTAAGTCTCCCGCCCTTGTAGTTTTGAGGGATCTAGATTTTTTGAGGTGAAGCATGTTCATCAATTCTGGGTTGGACATGGCCTTGAATGTCAGGCACAGGTCACCTCTGAGCAGACGGTGGCGACTGAGTAGAGCAGAAGTTCCTTCAGTCGGGCAGCATAGGACATATTTTTGAGACCCTTTACCCTTTTGGTGAGGAACTTTTGGGGCCTTTCCAGTTGCTGCAGGTGTCATGTCAGATACATTCCAAATGGGGCATTGTACTCAATCATTGGCCTGATGAGTGATGAGTACAGGGGGACGATGACTTCCCTTGATCTAGATGTGAATCCCTTCATGATCAGGTGGGCAATGTAGAAGGTCTTCCTAACTACTTTGGCAACGTGAGTATCAAATGAAAGGTTACTGTCAACCTGGGTACCCAGATCCCTGATAACCTCTTCTGTGCTTAGTGGGTTGCTGCCTATATGGTAGCTAGGGGTAACCTTGTTTTTCCCGAAGGGTATGACTATGCATTTTTTGGCGTTTAATTTTAGGCCATGGTTCTGGCACCAGTTTTCCGTTTCTATAAGACCCTTCTGAAGGATATCTGTGTCAGATGTGTTCTCAACTATGGTGCCCAGTTTGCAGTCATCTGCAAATTTTGGCAGCCATAATCCTCCTGTGTTTGCTTGTACTTCTGAAAAGTAGATGCTGAACAGGAGAGGGCCCAGGACTGAGCCCTGTGGGACACCACTTGTGACAGGCTTTGAGTCTGACATGGCGCCAGCAACTCTGACCCTGTGGGTTCTGTCACTTAGCCAATTTGCAACCCATCTTGTGACGTATGGGTTTACATTTAAGCTGATGAGTTTTTCAATGATACCTGAGTGGGGTATTGTGTCGAAAGCCTTTGCCAGGTCGAGGTAGGCTGTGTGGACTGCCTTTCCCTCATCAATGGCCTTGGTGACTGTTTCGAAAAAGTCCACCAGGTTTAAAAGGCATGATCTGCCCTTGACAAAGCCAAACTGGGTCGGATCCAAAGTCTGCAAGTCTCCTATGTCTTTATTTATGAGTTCCATTATGATCCTCTTGGTATCTAGTATACTAAGTGACACATTGTTGATACATTTCATCATTAAACAACCAATTACGTTCCCAGTATGCCATTATGCTGTTTGCAAAACTGCACCCACAAGGTGACCCCATGGCTATCCCTGTGTATTGGAGAAAAAATTGGTTTTTAAAAACTAAAAAATTGTTAGATAATACCAAATCTAGTAGGGTTTCAACAAGATACATCTGTGCACTAGTAGCATTTTTAAGCATCATAAATTTTTTTGTCCACTCAATACCCAATTGGTGGGGAATAACAGTGTATAGATCTTTCACATCCACTACTAGAAAGATATAATCAGAGTTATATTCAATTTTATTTATATTCTCAAAAAAAATTCCAGGAGTCCTTGCAAATTTTAGGTTCCCCCTGTATTAAAGGTTTAAGGATGCCATCTACATATTTGGCACAAGCGTAGGTAATAGATCCTCTCCCATCCACTATTGGCCTAAATGGAGGATCAACTAAAGTTTTGAGAATTTTTGGAGTGCCAAATATGGTGGGAATCCTTGGGGCTGGCATGGACAAAAAATGGAAGATGTCACAAACAATACTACCTTCCAGAAAAAGGTCATCCAGCACTCCCCTGATTTTCCTATAGGCTGCATGGACCTTATTTAAACTAGAATTCAAATAAGTATCTGACTGTAAGTGGTTTAGCATCTTATTTTCATAAAAATATTCATCCGTAAAAACAAGACCCCCACCCTTATCTGGCTTCATGACTCTAACTTTACATTCAATGAGTAGGGAAATGAAATCTAACTAATTTTTAGAAATATTGCTTCTCATCCTCCTAGTGTGTTTATTAGTATTCAATCTGGCCCTTAGATCTATGTCACATAACTTTCCGAAGATGTTTAACACCCCATACAATGGTGGATTAAACACACTCAACACTCTGTAGGTATTAAGAAGTGCAGGTGTATTCCCTAAAGAAAATGCCAAATTCAACTTCCGAACAAACAACTTCAGGTCAACAATAGTTTTAACAAGTTCACCCTTTTTATCTGGGATAAAAGAAAGTCCTTTTGAAAAAAAGTCAATCAAGGGTTGCTCAACAGTTAAAACAGTATAATTGTAGATCTTAAAATCCCCTTGTTGACTCATAAGGACATAAGGTCCTGTTATTGTAGGGAATATCATCTCTTCCGTTGATTCCCTCTTTTCCTCCTCTGTGCATGATCCCTGTGTTTGTTCAGGTATTGTTGTTGTTCGGCCTGTTCCTGACCCTGGAAAAACCCTGGTCACTTTCACTGTTAAAAATTTGCTCTTCTTGATTTTGATTATTACTTTGTGCATTATTATTGTTACTGTTGTTCACTTGACTCCTAATGCGTTCGCTCCTACGAACAGGGACCTGCTCTTGATTGGTACTGTCGTCCAACGTGATAACTGCATTAGAGTACTCATTTCCCCTAAATAAAATATGTCCCACTGAAGGGGGAGGGGGGTAAGCCTTTTTATTTGCATCGTCTTTCACATCTCTGTCCATTTTACATTTCTTATTTAAAACAATCTTAGAAATAGAAGCTTCAATACTGGAAAAAATTCTTAGGTAATCATATTTATACCTTGTAAAATCAGTGTCTTGTAGTAAACCAGTCTCAAGAACTTCTAAGTCCCCTTTAAGACTTGTAATCTCTATGCCATAAAAATTAATCAATGAAAGCAGAAACTCAAAACCCTGTTTATCAAACAGGGTTAACAATTCCTGGTGGTATAGTGAATTATTGACCAATCCAGCAGGGTAACGCCATTGGCACAATCCCTTAGGTATTACCTTCTTAGTAATACATTCCTGGAGGTATGCGAGCTCCAATTGCAGTTTCCTGCACCAAAACAGTTTTTGATTAAAGGTATTTAGTTTATCTACAAAGTTACTCACCAAGCCTTCTTGATTCGAAGACCTCTCATTCGAATTATTAGGCATACCAAAGAAAACTTTTTTACCCAAAAAGTTAGCCATCGATGGTATAGATGTTACATTAGTATCTCCATTTAACTGTTCATGCAAGTCGTTTCCCCTGCTCCGTATGCTTCTACCACCATCAGACAGCCTGGGTGCACCACTAAGATGATTTACTACCTGTAACATCTGCTGATTCCCCAGGTGCCCAGCAGGAGTGGTAGTCACATCAATGTTCCCTCCTGAAACTGCTGATACTACAGGAAGGTTCCTATTTGAGTTCGATTCCACTTTTGGCGAAAGATCTTCCACTCTGGTTAAAAGCAGATTAACTAGAATAGTGAGGTTACCCAAAGCATTCGCTTCCTCAGGGTTCCAAGTAGGATTGGATTCTCGCTCAGTATCCTGCGAGAATAATAGCTGTGAACTAGTCCCATTATGCCCACTCTGCTGACCAGTACCTTCGTTTCCACTAGACATCTCAAACCAGATCAACACGCAAACAAAAACTAAACTTGTAAGGCAAAAAAATAATAGAAACGGACTGATACAAACAAGGCACGGACTATTTATTAGCATAAGGACTTTTGGCCGAGAAAATACCCAGCCTTCTTCAGACAAAACCTGCTTAACACACAGCTGCCTACATATATAGGCTACAATAGAAAACAAATTTAAATGTAATTAATTAATTATCCAATCACGTTTTTACAAAACCAATTAAAATACTACACTAATACATTATTTTAAAACATTCTTTTAAAAAGTGTGGAACAAATCAAGTCCACCTACTCGGTTGTTCCACATTTCTCCTCACCATACTGTAAATTTTCATTGATCCATAGTTAAACTAAACTTAATATACTTAAAAATTTTTTAAAAAACTAACTAATACAAAAATGGATGAATAAATAGCATTAACTAATGCACTTGCTAGACATAGTTTGGAACATCCAGAACTTTTAGTTATGTACTTACCATAACTTTAGATGTATGGGATCCATCTCGCCTACATTCTCTACAGATGGGTTCGGAGCCGATCCTCGGCTCCGACTCGGCATGCTATACAATAGCACAAAGTCTCTTATTGGCTGAGTTACCTCATATCCCAGGATGCACCACTACTGCTTCCCCAGATCTTGTTTGTCCGCACACATGCACACACACACATAGACTGTTGTTATAAGATTGCCAGGTGTTTCAAGAGAGGAAACAGTTGCATTCAGACCATCCGGTCTCTTCTGGCCTCCAATGCAGGGGGAAGGAGGGTGGGTTATTAGGAATGTAGGCGAGATGGATCCCATACATCTAAAGTTATGGTAAGTACATAACTAAAAGATGCAATGTGATCCTATCTCGCCTACATTCTCTACAGATGGGACAGCGTCCCTAGCACCTAATTCCTGGGTGGCTCATTGGAAAACGGTCCGGTGAACCGTGGAACCGAAGGAAGCTTGACCCCTAGATGCCACATCCAATTTGTAGTGAGAAATAAAGGTGTGTAGAGAAGACCACGTAGCAGCCGCACAAATGTCATTAATAGAGAGCTTGGAATGAAAGGCTGCCGAAGTGGCCATAGCCCTGGTAGAATGAGCTTTCATTGGAATTGTAAGCTCTTTATTTGAAATGCGATAAATATGACTGATGCAGTCTCTGATCCACTTGGCAATAGTGACCTTCGTGATTGCTTTGCCCAATTTATTGTCCGAAAAAGACACAAACAGTTGATCTGATTTTCGTGCTTGGTGTGTCCTATCCAAATAGAAACGTAATTGTCTGTGCACATCTAAGCTGTGAAAGGTATACTCAGCTCTGTTTGTATACTTAGGGAAAAAAACGGTAATTCCAGTGATTGTTGCAAACAAAAGTTAGAACAAACCTTTGGTATAAAGGATGGGTTTGGTCTAAGAGATACTCTATCCTTGTGAAATACCAGGTATGGTGGTTTGACACATAAGGCTTGAAGTTCTGAAACTCGCCTGGCTGATGTGATAGCAACTAGAAGGGCAGTCTTCCAAGAAAGAAATTTCAAGTCACAGGTTGCTGCCGGTTCAAAGAGAGGTGCGGTTAAAGCGGCTAACACTACATTAAGGTCCCACGGTGGTGCGGGATGAGATATGGGGGGCCGTAGAAGCCAAGCTCCTTTAATAAAGGCTTTGCACAACTTATTGCTCATTAAGGGTGGTTCTACATTCTCGTGAAAATTGGAAATAGCTGCCAATTGAACTTTGATGGTAGACACCGAACAACCCTGGTTGAACAGGGAAGTTAAAAACTTCAGAACCTCTGACACCGAAGCTGTTATAGGGTCTAATCCTCGGAGTTGGGCCCAAATAGCAAACCTCTTCCATTTACTGCTATACATCTTTTTTGTAGAAGTCTTGTGGGCCGAGGACAAAATATGCAAGACTTCAGGGTCGAAAGAATGGCTCCTAACTATGGTCAGAAGAGGAGTAGCCAAGCTGCTAGCTTCAATGAATGTAGGGACTGATGAAGCTGTCCTGACTGATGCGTCAGGAGGTCCAGAATTTGGTCCAGGAACCAGGGACCGTCCAATGCATACTTGCGAAGAAAAGGGAACCAAACTTGATGAGGTCAGTATGGGGCGATTAGAATCATTTTGCTTCCCAAGCGAATCGCCTTCTGAATCACCTTGGGGAGAAGGGGAACCGGTGGAAAAGCGTATAGCAGACCGGAGGGCCAAGGTTGGACCAGAGCATCCTTGGGCATCTCCCCCGGAACTGGAATGAGAGAGAAGAACTGCTGGCATTTTGCATTGAGGGGAGTTGCGAAAAGATCGCAACATGGAACTCCCCATCTGGTGAAAATCTGTGTTACCACTTTGTGATTCAAGGATCATTCGTGAGGGGAGAGAATAGTCCTGCTCAGTCTGTCGGCTATCACATTGGATGTCCCCGGAATGTGTGTTGCCACTAGAAAGCATTTGGTAGCAATCACCCAATCCCATACCTTCATGGCCTCTCTACAAAGGGGGTAAGACCTGGTCCCTCCTTGCTTGTTCAAGTACCAGACCACCGACATGTTGTCGGACTGAATGGCAATCGTTCCCCGGGGGAGGTGATCGTGCAATGCTTGCAACGTTAAAAGCACCGCCCTCATTTCCAGGATATTGATGTGGAGAAGACTCTCATCGGAGTGCCACGTGCCTTGGACCGACCTGCCCAGATAATGTCCCCCCCACCCTGTCTGGGAGGCGTCCGTAGTCAACGTGGCCGAGGGGGATGGAGGAACGAAGGGTCGCCCCAGATCCAGGTTGGAGGACAGAAGCCACCAACGAAGATCCTGTTTGCATGACTCTGTGATCAATATGTGGTGACTGAGGGGGAGGTCTTGATAAGACCACTGGACTGAGAGGAGCCACTGGAGTATCCTCATATGCAACCTTGCCAAGGGGACGAGAAGAATGGTGGCTGACATGGAACCTAGCAGCTGCAGTACCATCCTCGCTGGAGCGCGACGTCTGAGGAGTAACGCCTGAACTTGAGACTGCAATGTTGCTATTCTTTTCACAGGAAGATAGACTCGCATCTGCCTTGAGTCTATTTCTGCACCAATAAACAGAACACGCTGAGATGGCAGCAATACGGATTTTGTCCAATTGAAGGTGATTCCTAAGGAGCTGCCTAGGGAGATAGTGGCTGCTAGAGTTTTTAAGAGTAGATGCCTTGAGGTGGCAGTTAGGAGCCAGTCATCTAGGTATGGAAACACTTGGAATCCTAGACTTCTCAGGTGAGCAGTCACCACTGCCAAACATTTGGTGAACACCCTGGGGGCTGTGGTGAGACCAAAGGGCAGTGCGCGGAACTGGAAATGACTGTCCCCTAGGCTGAAGTGCAAGTGTCTCCTGGACGCCTGATCTATCATGATGTGATAATAGGCGTCCTTGAGATCTATGGAGCACATCCAAACACCCTTCTCCAGAAGCTGTAGAATGGTTTGCAAGGTGACCATCCGGAATTTGGACTTTTTCACTGATCGGTTTAACCTGCTGAGATCCAAAATGGGCCTCAAATCCCCGGTCTTTTTTGGTACCAAAAAGAATCTTGAGTAAGTCCCTGATCCGGCCTGATCTGCGGGGACAGGTTGGATGACTCCTTTTTGAAGCAGCTTTGAAACTTCGATGGCTGCCAGATCCCGTTGACTGGGTGGCGGGTCCGGGATTCTTTGGGATGGTGGGGGGGGTTGAGAGAAGGGAATGGTGTAACCTCCGGCAATGATTTGGCGCACCCATTGGTCCTGAGTGATACTTTCCCAGGCCTTTAGGTGCCTCGAAAAATGACCCCCGACTGGCTCCAGAGCTGCACAGTCGGGCACTCCTTCAGGGATGCTGGAAGGAGGAGGAGCCACGAAAGGACTCGCGGTCTCCAGTGTTGCGGGGGCCTCTGCCACCTCTGGGACGGTGTCTCCCTGAAAAATTTCCCCTTCCTCTGCCTCTAGAGGGGGAATCACTCTGCTGTGATGAGTAAGACTTTTGAGACTTACAGAACCACATTTTCCCTCCTCTTCGAGCCTTGGAATAAGGTCTGAAGGGAGTGGAAAAACCGGGCCCCTACGGCAGTTAAAGTCTTACCCTCCTGCTCACAGCGAGTCAACGTGTCCTTTACCTTGGGTCCAAAAAGAAGGGAGGACCCATCGAAGGGGGCATCGGCAAAGGAAGACTTAAAGGCCTCCACAAAGTGACACAGGCGTGGCCAGGCTTGTCTCCGTTGAGCAACACCTGTGCCCGCCGCCCTGCTTGCTCCTTCGGCTGCATACGAAATGAGCCTCATGGACAAGTTGGATAGAGAAGACAGGGTAGCCAACTGGGAGTTAACCGTCTGGGCTAACTGCTCAGGTAAGTTACCAGAGAGGGTATCCGAAAGCTCCTTGACCAGATCCCTCTGCAGTCTCGTAAAGTGCGTCAGGTAATTCAGAGACCTTAATGTAAAGGTTGCTGAAGCAAGGGTGCGCTTCCCATACCGATCCATGCTCCTAAACTCCTTATTAGGAGGATGGACGGACGTTGAAGCCTCTGCCACATCTTGTTGGGTAGCAGATGCCACCACCAAGGCATCTACAGCCACACCTTTGGTAAGAAAGTCCTCATCAGGGGGTGCCGGAAGGAATTTATTGGGGCGAGCTGGCACCGGTTCAACAGAGTCCAGATGTTCCCACGCCCTTTGAGAGATCAAATCCAGGAGCTCATCGAAGGGCGGAGACACCCAGGAGGCGGAGGGCTGAGCCCCGAAGGCCTTGAGGAACACCGACTCCTCATCAGAAGGGGGTTTGGACTGCCAGTTGCCTCATTGCTTAAGGATTTCCAAGATGTCTGCAAAGGATACATCATCCGAGGATGACTTGGGGGACCCTTCCGCATCATCAAGGTCGGTATCCGAGGTGAGAGACTCATCAGGGGAGTCAACGTGCTTCCTCTTGCACTGTCTCTTCCTCGGGGGTTCCTCCGAAGACATTTCGGAGGGACCTCCGGGAAGAAGGGAACCCCCCGACGGGGTAACCTCAGGCCCAAGGGCTCCACTGTCATGAGACAGGGGGATTGCAAAGGAACCAATCTCCATGCCAAGGGAAGGTGGTGGTGAGATGGTAGAAGTGGCCAGAGAGGATTTGGCCAAGGCACTCCTCATGGCCTTGAAGGCGGGACTCCCAGAGTCCTGGGAAGGTTCAACCCCCAAGGCCACAACAGCAGTCGGAACTCCCGCCACCGACGCACCAAGAGGGAGGCTCGGAACCGAAAGGATTGGTCCCGAAGCGTCCCCCCCGGGGCCAGTAGAGGAGGTCCGCGTACCGAACACCGACCCGAAGGGTGGGGTTGGAGTTAGGGTCGGAACCGACTCGACAACCTCCATCGGCTCCACCAACACCGACTCCATTGGCGCCGAAGCTGTCGGAGGAGGAACCAAGATGGCAGGGTGGGAAAAAGGCTCCGGAGCCAACTGGGCTGGAGCCAAGACCAACTTTTGAAAGACCGGAGACTGAAAAAGCCTTTGAAGCACCCTGTCTACATCTGAATCGGACATCCTCGAGGACCGAGAAGAGACCGACCGGGTCCGAGTCAATTTCTCCGCTGGCTCTGAAAGACTGGGGGACCGGCTTCGAATGGTTTCGAGAAGTATCGGCGCCGAGGGAGATTCCACCACTACTGCAATTTCCCTCGGAGCCGATGTGGACTTCGGCACCGAAGGGGAAGAGTCTGAGCGGGCAACCTTCATCGGCTCCGAAGGCAGTGGAGCCGATGGAGATGACTCGCCTCTCGATGCCCGAGCTCTCGGCTCCGAAGCCAGAGGAGTCGAGGCTGGAGACATCGAGGCAGACCGTTCCGCCCTCGGCTCCGAAGTCCGTGGAGCCGACGGAGAAGCCTGCCTTGACTTTTTTGCTGCCGGATCCGACGGGCTGGTCGGAGCCAAAGATTTTTTCTTCCTCGACGGGGAAGAAGAAGAAGATAGGGCTTCCTCAAAGGAAGGGGTAATAAGCCCTTTCAAAATCAGCTTATTTTTCCTCTCTTGGAGCATGCGAGAGGAAAAAGCGTGGCAAACGCTACAGGATTCCTGTAGGTGCTTCGGCCCCAAACAGTATACACATAACAAATGGTCATCCGTAATGGACATTTTATAAGAGCACTTTGAACATTTTTTAAATCCTGATGGCCTATGTTCTTTAGACATGGCTATCTACTTCAAATGAACTTTAAAGAGAAAAAACTTTAAAGAAAATACACGTAGACTAAGGCAAGGTCCCTCTAAGTTAAACGGGAACACTTACCACCAAGAAAATAATACAATTACCACAAAGTTCTAAATTATAAAATCACAAAGAGTAACTGCTAAACAGCCCTAACTAAGGCGCGTGGGCTAGGCAAAGGCCCCACTAACTTAAACGGGTCCTTTACCGTCGAAGAAAACACAATTTTTACCACAAACTTTCCAAAAAAAAATCAGTCACACAACAATAAATAGCTGTTAAAACAGCTTTTGGGTAAATTTAGCAAAATTTCTGACAGAAATTTAAGCACTAGAGGCATTTAGCTCAGCCAAGTCCGAGACCACGTCTATGCTGTAGAAGCGGCAAACGAGATCTGGGGAAGCAGTAGTGGTGCATCCTGGGATATGAGGTAACTCAGCCAGTAAGAGACTTCGTGCTATTGTATAGCGTGCCGAGTCAGAGCCGAGGATCGGCTCTGAACCCATCTGTAGAGAATGTAGGCGAGATAGGATCACATTACATCATTCTTTTCTATTCACCGTGGTCCATCATGTTAAAAATGATATTAGGGGTGGCCCTTGGCAGTTACACCTGGAAGAACAAGAAGTGTTCTGGCAGATTAGAACATCTGCACATCTCCCCTCGGGTTTGAATGATTATGCTTCTATTAAATGCATTCTCAAGTTAAAAGCATTGTTTAGATAATGACAAAAGTGATGAGTGTATTTTATTTTGATACTGTTGTTATATCCCTAAAGGTATTAGTTTTAGGAAAGTTGTTACGTATATTAATTAATAGGAAATAATACGTATCATTTGTAATAAGTTTTAATGCTTTATATGACTTATATATGTGGCAATACATGCTATTTATTCATCCATTTTTGTATTAGTTAGTTTTTTATCTATTTAGGTTAAAATATTTTTTAAGTATATTAAGTTTAGTTTAACTATGGATCAATGAAAATTTACAGTATGGTGAGGAGAAATGTGGAACAACCGAGTAGGTGGACTTGATTTGTTCCACACTTTTTAAAAGAATGTTTTAAAATAACGTATTAGTGTAGTATTTTAATTGTTTTTGTAAAAACTTGATTGGATAATTAATTAATTACATTTCAATTTGTTTTCTGTTGTACACTATATATATATATATATATATATATATATATATATATATATATATATATATATATATATATATAGGCAGCTGTGTGTTAAGCAGGTTTTGTCTGAAAAAGTGAAAAAGGCTGGGTATTTTCTCGACCGAAAGAGTTTATGCTAATAAACAGTCCATGCCTTGTTTGTATAAGTACTTCTCAAGTTCATGTAGGAGTCCTTAAATGTGTATCTCACAAGCGCAATCTTTGCCATTCATCATGCAAACCGACTGCTCACCGGTATGCTATGGAAAGTGCTCATTAGCATGTATTACTTATGTTTACTGCCCAGTTATTCTTCATCCCATTAAAATCCAAGTAAAGCACAACCAAAGGGAAGGAACCTTTTAAAGACTGAACATAATATTTACACTCAGTCATGTGTTACCTGCACCCATGCACTTGAAACTTGCATGTCAGTACTTGCTCCCAAATGTCAACTACACTACAGAAATAAATAGCAAAACTGCATTGCTACGTACCACGTACACCTTTATAATGACAATAGACATTCAGATTATCTTATACATGTATTAATGCAGACAGCAATTATTTATAAAAAGAATGACAATTTAAGTGTGTAATGTCCACAAAATACTGGGAAACAGCTGCATGTGTCTCATTTCTGCTACATGCATTCCTGTTAGCTTTTTACATCTAGTTTGACAAGCTGTCTGTTAAAGTATATGTGTACATTGGAAACACAATAGGAAATAGTACCTCAACACTTTGCACACCAGTCTCATAACTTGATATTTTAACCAAATACAGTGATGATGGCATTATCTATAAAGACCACTATGACAAGACAAAAACATTCTTCAGGGTTGTTGCAGTCATTAAATACTGTGTTTTGCAGATTTGAACAAAATACTAACATGTGTATTAAATTCCCCAAAGCAAAAAAACACAGCAAATCACTAAAGACCAACACTGTAGAAACCAATACAGCATGTTAGAGATATTTCATCCAATAATATTAATAATTCTTTAGCTAAGCATGCTGCACAGTTTCCTTCACAGACTTTTGGTTTTAAGGCTATACAGATCATTAGTCCCGATATTAGGGGTGGGGATGTTTTTAATGACACTGAATTTGCTGAGCTTCATAGGATAGCTGAGCTGCAAGCTGATAAGCTGCCTGATTTAAATAGGTTCATAGGTAGGTATGAGGCTATCTGCCCAAATGCATTTATAAGCCTAGCCAGAATGTGTTGGCTTTCGCCACCCCCTTAGATTAGTTCCCTGTGCCTCTGTCCAGCAGGGCCACTGAAGTGATCCCTGGGGTAAACTTTCTGTTTCCCATCCACTCGTCAAGGATTTTTTTTGAAGAGTGTTAGTGAGGAGCTCTGCCTAATGTAGATTGGAATCTTGTTCCAAAGCATGGGAAGTCTCTGGGACATGAATCTATCCCTCCAGCACGTCCTATTTATTGTTGTGGTGAGGTTTAGATCCCTAGAGCATGTGGCTTGAGGGGATAAGTTTTTTTTTAGGTGGAGCATGTCCATCAATTCTGAGTTGGACATGGCCTTGTATTTCAGGCAGAGATCACCTCTGAGTAGGTGGTATGCAACCAAGTACAGCTGGAGTTTCTTCAGTCGAGCTGCATAGGGCATCTGTTTGAGGCCAGTGATCCTCTTGGTGAGGCACTTCTGTGTTTTTTCTAGCTGTTGCAGGTGTCTTGTAAGGTATATCCTAAATGGGGCATTATACTCTATGATGGGTCTGATGAGTGATGAGTAGAGGGGCACAATGACCTCTTTTGATCCGGATGCGAACCCTTTTGTGATTAGGTGGGCCATGTAGAAGGATTTTCTTACCACTGTGGCAATGTGATTATCAAAAGTGAGATTACTATCTACTTTGGTCCCCAGATCCCTTATTACATCTTCTGTATTTAGGGGACTACCATCTATGTGATAGTTTGCGGGTACTTTGTTTTTTCCAAAGGGGATGACTATGCACTTTTTGGCATTTAGCTTGAGGCCATGATTTTGACACCCAGGTATCCGTCTCAGTGAGACCATTTCGGAGGATGTCTGTGTCAGCTGGAGAATCAATTATAGCCCCTAGTTTGCAGTCATCTGTGTACTTGGTCAGCCATAATCCTCCTGTGCTTGCCTGTACCTCTGAGAAGTATATGCCAAACAGGAGGGGGTCCTAAGACTGAGCCCTGGGGAATGCCACTTGTAACTGGTTTAGAGTCAGACTTAGCTCCCGCAACTCTCACCATGTGGGTTCTGTCCGTGAGCCAGTTGGCAACCCATCTTGAGACATAGGGGTTTATGTTCAGGCTGGTGAGCTTGTCTATAATACCAGAATAGGGAATGGTGTCGAAGGCGTTTGCGAGGTCTAGGTAGGCTGTGTGTACCACCTTTCCCTCATCTATAGCCTTGGTAACTGTCTCAAAGAAGTCCACCAGGTTTAGGAGGCATGATCTTCCCTTAACAATGCCGAACTGGGTAGGGACCAGTGTTTGGAGGTTCCCAATGTCTCTGTTAATGAGTTCCATGATGATGCACTCCATAGCCTTGCAGATCAAGCTAGTCAGGCTTATAGGGCAATAGTTCCTGGGGTCTGTTGTGACTCCACCTTTGTGGAGCAAAATAACTGTTGCTGTGCACCACTCTATGGGTACGTAGCCTGAAGAGAAGCTGAGTTTGAACAGTGTGTTTAGGTGAGGGGTTAGCTCATATTTGAGCTTGTGTAGGACGCAGCCTTGGACACCATCTGGTCCCATTGATGCTGTATTTTTGGCTTTGGAGAGGGCTGTTTTAACCTGAGTGTCAGTGATTTCAGGGACTCTACATTCTTCTGGTATGGTTATGGGCCCTTTTGGGGGTGAGATGGGGGTGAAGTTTGCGCTGAACCTGTCTGCCAGGATGATGGCAATATCGGCCGGTTCAGTGTATTTTGTGCCATTCTGCACTAACTCTGAGCAGATCTGAGCATTGCCACTTAGATTCTTGACATAGCTAAAAAATGCCTTCTGGTTATCTTTGGAGTCCTTGGCAATTTTTTTTTCGAAGCTTGCCTTGAATGATTTTATGAGGGATCATAGTTTCTTGTTGATACTGATCAGGGATGTCTTCCTTTCTTGGGATTTTACACTTTTCTGTACTAGTTTCCTCCTTCTATTGCATAGCTTGTTTATAGCAGGAGTCCACCAGACTGGTTTCCTTTTCTTGGAGGAGTGAGTCTTGGTTTTGTCTGGCATGGCACAATCCATGCATTCTTGTAGGTGCTCATAGAATGCATTAGT
Source organism: Protopterus annectens (assembly GCF_019279795.1). Classification (NCBI taxonomy): domain Eukaryota; kingdom Metazoa; phylum Chordata; order Ceratodontiformes; family Protopteridae; genus Protopterus; species Protopterus annectens. Next base: position 183,165,311 of record NC_056730.1, on the reverse strand, counting down.
AAAGGATTTTGCAGCTTGGACAGCGTTATACTTCAGCATGGGGGCTTTGAAACTTTCCACCTCGGTCTTAAGTAACATGAAGTTTGCTTTTGAAAAGTTTTTCACAGTGGTTTCCTTGTCTGGGAGTGGGGGCGGAATGTAGCTATCCAAAGTGATTTGTTTATGGTCAGATCTAACCAGCGAGGGGTTGACCTCTGGTGTGGAACACCAGTCGCCCCTGTTGGTGATGACCAGGTCCAATATGTTGTCACCTCTGGTGGGAGTGTTGACCAGTTGAACCAGGGCATTTGAGTTTATAAATTCTAGGAAATGTTGGGCAAGGGTGTTAGTACTTGAGTAGTTCTCTCAGTTAATGTTTGGGTAATTGAAATCACCCAATATTAGGGTGTTTGGTAGGACCTTTATGTTTCCCAGTGTTTCCAGAAATGCGAAATGGGGGTCCTGGGACATGGTGGGTGATCTGTAGCAAGCTACAATTTGAAATGCAGTTTTGCCCATTGTTAGTTGCACGTGGATTATCTCTGAAGCATCGTGCTGTGCCACTAACCTGGAGGTGTGGATATCCTTGATGAATATGGATACGCCACCACCTTTTGTATTTTGGTTTGGGTTCTGTGGCTGATATGTATGGTATGAGTTGTAGCCTGGTAGTGCTTAGGTGCTATCTGGAGCCTTAAACCAGGTTTCTGTTACTGCACATATATCAATTTTCTCCATACTGAGGGGTGCCCCAAGTGCATGCATTTTGAGGTTTAGGCTTCTGGCACTGAGTAGCATTACCCTCAGTTTTTTGTTACTTGTGCTATTTACAGTGGTGGGTTTGTCTTTTGAGCCTTGGTTAAAAAGGCACTATGGGTGTGGCAAGAGCCTTGGCCAGTATTTGAAAGCCTAAGGGTGACAGATGCAAGCTGTCTCTAGCGAAGCAGCGTGGTGCATCGAGCATATCATCCCAGGTGGACAGACACTGGATCCCCTTTGAATGACACCAGAAACTTAGCCAATTGTTGAAATCGAGAATTTTTTCTTTATACCATGGTATCATTCTTGGTGAGGGCAGGAACCTACTCAGGGTCAGGGTCATACCAGCCTGGGCTACATGATCAGAGAGCTCTTCCATGTCTCTTTTCATGTAGTCCAGGGAGGTACGGCTCAGGTCATTCACACCACCATGGACAATGACACAGTCATATTTGTACTTGTTCTGGAGTGACCTGAGTGCTTGTGTTATGTGGTGAATCTTGGCACCTGACAGGCAGCTAACAGTAACCTTCTCCTTATGCAGCCTAGTGAGTGGGGATGTCAGTGTGCCTGACTATAGAGTCACCTATTACTAGTATGTTGGGTATGTTATTTTGTCTTAAGGGCTGTGATTGCATGGCACACTGGTTTTGTGAAGTATGTGTTTCATGGTCTGTGTTGGGGGGTGGAGGTTGCTTGGATGTTTGCTTTGGAGGTCTCTGTTGCTTTTGAAGATTTTTATTTAGAACCTCTGAGTATGTTTTCATGTATTTATGTGTGTTTCTTGACGGGGCTGGTTTAATGGGTCTATGTGAGATTGGTGATGTGATGCAATTATTTCCCTTCTCCTCTTGACTGTCTGATCCAGTCTTGGGTTGAGAGAGCTTAGCCTCCAATTTGGCTGTATAATTGCATCTCTCGCATGTATTAGTGTTTGGTGGTAAGAGGAAAGGGCTGTCTGTGTACATGAGGCAGTTGTAATATTGCCTCAAAATGCCCAGATTCACCAGTTGGACTGGAGAGTACACCTGAAACTGCCCTTTGGACATGCCTGGATAGGTACAGTGAACTGTTCTACTGGCTGGCTGGTAAGGTCGAATACAGAGCCTTGTCCTTCTGTACAGTACAGGAGGGTCTAGTGCTAGGGTTTATATGTGCTTGCTATGAGTTTTGAGCAAGTGCCAGGCTAAGAAATGAATGACTTGAGTGCTTAAGTTGAAAGTTTGTCTAGTTCCAAGGGAAAAATTGAAGGGGAGACTTTGTGGAGCCGGGAATAGTTTTACCCTAACTAACCGACGCTGCCCGATGTGCAAAACTGGACAAATGGGGTACTTATAGCAGGGAAATGAAAGAGATAGAAATTAGCCCAAAATGGCCAATAAACTACTCATTTCTGGGCTGAAACCACTCCTCCAGGGACAGATAGGCTGCTCAAAGCTCCCCTCTCTCACAGGTGAACAGAGAAACTTCCTTCTATCCAAGTAAGGTATGGGCAAACACAGAAATTTGTAACACAGCCCTGAATTCAGCACTAACCTGAAAACTGGACTATACTAGCTAAGAAAGGTGGGAAACAAGTATATATATATATATATATATATATATATATATATATATATATATATTTTTTTTTTTTTTTTTTTCAGAAAATATAGCAGATACAATAAAAAAACACTTTAAATGCACAGAAAAGGATGCTTGTTTTTATATATTGCAGATCAGAGTTGTAGTCAATGCCCCTAGTAATAAAGAAGGAAGAAACACAAATACAGTAAAAGCAGATGAATAAAGTGCAATTTTTTATATATATATATATAAAACAATACAAAACGAACAACCTAATTTAAACAAGTTACCCAATTAACCAGAAAAAAACTCAGAACTGAGCCCTGTTCCAGCAGTCTTCAATCAGACAAGTTCTAACTGCACACTCCTGCTACTAGGGTGCAGGGGAACCTTCTCCAAAAAAAGATGGCCTGGATCAGTGCTCAAGTTATACAAACAAAGCTGGATTCAGCAGGCCTGAATCTGGTCTATGCTACAGCAACAAGGCACACCAATTTCAGAAAGAAACAGTTCAAATAAGCAGGCACAATAAGCCTGTGACCAGAAATTCCCAACTCAGAAAGGCAGAATCCAGCCTCTCCTCCCACAAGAGTGCAGACCACAAACCCTCTTAATGTAGAATAACTAGCTTGAAGCCCAAGTGCTTAAACCAGAACTAATACACTTTTAGAATAGCAGACACTGGGCCTTCAATCAGCAATTCCCAGCTTAGAAGGATGTAAGCTACCTGTCCTGCCACAACAGTGTAGACCACAAACCTTCTTAATGTAAAACAACCTGTATGAAGCCCAAGTGCTTAAACCAAAAGACTTAGAATAACAGTTAAAATGTAATCAGGCTACTACCAAGCAGTAATAAATGCAGCAGAATAAATAAAATTGAGTACTTTTAAGAAAGCAAAATAAAGTAGGAGGAAACACAAATACAGTAAAACAGATGAATAAAGTGCAAATTTTTTTTTAAGTGCAAGGAGGGAGGAAGGAAGAACCTAAGTGGGTTGGCCTTCTCAAATCTTCTCTCTGTATTAAGTACAGTTTCCTATTAAACCTGTATTAAAGAAACGTCATTTAGTCTGTAAGTTTTGATTGGTCGTTAGTAGTTTATGTGTGTTTTCTCTATGTAGGGTTTTTAGATCTGAAGAAGGTTTTTACTGAAAGTGCTTATCCATTTGCTTTGTTAATAAAGTGTTCATTGTATGTCCCTCTAAGTGGTGTTCACACTGGTTTTATTGCTTGGATATGTGTTAATTGAGCAGGGCAGCCACGTTATGTGTCTGTGTCTCTACGTATGTGTAAGTGTGTGTGCATAGTCAGAGGAACATCAGCCTGTATCCTACTAACATCAATCTTCTCCCATGCAGAACTAATATCTTGACAGTCGTGCATGGCTACCCAGCCATTTAATGTAGGCCTCACTACATCTTCATGCAAACATCCAATGAGGATTTCATCTACTACAGATTGTCCAGCAGCATGTAAAAATTGAACTTGTGCCATGGTGCCTACATTAAGTGCTGAGTTCTGTAGCTGGTGTACTAGTTAGGTAGGGTTTTTAAACCCACTGTAGTAAACTGGTGTGTGTGTGTGTGTGTGTGTGTGTGTGTGTGTGTGTGTGTGTGTGTGTGTGTGTGTGTGTGTGTAATCAGAAGAGCATAACTGTGTATCCGACTGCCAGCAATACAGTCAAGTGGACTACAAACATTTTGACATTCATACATACCTACACATCCATGTCATACAGTCCTCCTAACACCTTCTCTGAAACATCCATTGATGATGTTATCCACTATAAGCTGTATAGCAGCATTGTAAAAGTCAGACTTGTATGGTGGTGCTTGCATTAAGTGCTGAGTTTTCTAGCTGGTGTACCTGCTTAGGTAAGGGTTCTGATCTCATTGTACTCAACTGGGGTGTGTGTTTGTGTCTACTCGGAAGTGTGCATCCTGTTGTCAGCAATTAAACCCATGGTGAAAAAGTAATTTTGGTAGTCATACATGACTACCCAACAATGTCATACAGGCCTCCCAATATGTTCTCTCAAACAGTCAATTAGGATGTCATGCACTATAAATTGTCCAGCAGCACTGTAAAAGCCAAACTTGTGCTGTGGTGCTTGTGTTAACTACTGTGCTCTATAAATAGTTAGGTAGAGGGTCTACTTTCATAGTAGTCAACTGGTGTATGTTTGTGGTCACTTGGTTGACATTCAACAGATCATTTTAGACCAGCATGTGAGACACTCATATTACCATCTTCTTCTCACCAGACACTGCCAATGTCAACAGCTATAAAGTGTTGTCTGCTACTCCAAAAGCCAGACTTGTTCTGTGGCACTTGTGTTAATTATGTGAAATGTTAAGGGGAATACACAACTAAGCACAGAACTGTTTGTGGAAGCTACCAGCAATACTCAACTGGAGAAAATAGACAATCTGCTAGCTGACAATTTGTTTCGCAATTCACTCTTTGTCATCACTGACCATCAGCTAAAGTATACATGCAAACATTACTCAAATGTTTCTTCTCAGAAGAGAAGCTCATCTGTGTGCTCTCTACAGCTAATAACACAGAATCAATGGGCCCTGACAACATCACAGGTTACCTATAGCGTGACTTAAAACCTAACCTACCATACACAGTTGGCTCCCTACTTCAACACAGCCATCACATAGCCTGTGTTCTTGTAGAAGGGTGTACAGCAACAGTCATATGTCTATCCATCACCTGATGCATGGAGTTATAGAACCATACTCCTGACTCTCCACATCTGTGAGGCAGACCAAGGAGTTATCATGGACCTTATCAAATAGGACATGAGTAATCATCTGACTGTGTACCAAACCCATGTTTGATTTGTTAAGGCTACATCATGTCTATTACATCTGTTTGATGTCTTCAAGAAGATCACCAAGGGCAAGCAAGAGAAAAATACTATCATCCTGCATAACTAGACCTGGCCAAGGCATTTGACACAAATCCACACTCGGGTATTACAGAGAAACTATCTCAAACTGGCATAAACATCTATGTCACCAAATGGGTAGCCAAATGGATCACATACATCACAGATAATATCAAAGTGTGTGAAGTCCTCTCTATCTAAAGTCCAGCGACCAGGTAGGATTCTGTACGAGGCCCTTTCCTGTTCAGTATTTAAGTCTCAGAAGTTAGGACTAGCATGCACATCCTTTGTCTAACCAGCTTTGTGGAGGACTGTAAATTGTGGACAATCATTAAATCCAGATGTTTATTGGTATAATGCATACAGTATTAACACACACAAAGGATTGTTGCCTGAGCCACGGAGACATAGTAGAGAAAAATCATGGGGGGTGGGGTTAGTTCCTTTAAGAAAGCAAATACACAAGCCAATAACAATATAGACAGCACATTCCTATGAGAAGACCAAGTGGTATGTGACCTATGTACTCAGGTAGATGGAATGTGGCGTGTCCACCAGCATTTGACCACAGTGATGACTAATCCCTTGTTTATAGCATAACTCCTGAGCATGTGCAGGGCATCCACATTAAAGGGCATTGTAGTCCCGTTGTTCTCAGACTGCATCACACCAATAATTGAGTACAATGTACCCTTTTGCATGTACCTCCTAACACATCTTTCAGGGGTGATTTACTCAAGTGTACAACTTTTGCCACAGTGAGCTCTTACACATCTTATTCACCATACCTAAATATTAATTTCAATGCATAACCATTGGAGATAACAGTGCAGAACTCCCTTAAAGGTGTTATACAAGATGCATTTCTAATACGTGTTCCTGTGATGCACACATTAAATACATAGCTGATTGACAATATGGATGGGGTGGGTTAAATTCATGTAAGCATGAATTGTGGCATATATACATACATATATATATATATATATATATATATATATATATATATATATATGGCTTACTATCAAAATTTCAAATGTCGAAAGTCAGTTTATCAAAGTTTCACAACGGCGATTCAAAAATGTTGAGATTGACATATTGATTGGAGATCGTACTACCATGGAGATCGGGAAATTTGCCGTTTTCCTCACTGTAGTGTGATTTTGGAGTTGTAATATATAAGTAGCAGATGGTGTGGGGGGTGCAGGTGGGCTTGCTCCTCTGCAAAATGCATGTTGAACGTCACCAGATGTTAAGGTAAGTTCAAAAAATGTCAACAATTTGATTTTGAATTGTTGACATATTTTGATTCGTTATTTTGATTGGTTGTTGTTAATTTCAATAATGTTTTTCGAGTAAGTAATTACTAGCAAAAACCTTTCCGAAATTTTGATAGCAAACATATATATATATGGGTCTACTTTAAAAGACCGAACCGACGATTCCCCGACACGCGGAAAATGAAGACCAAACGACCGACAGGTAAGTTTACCGACAGGGTGATTTGCCGACAGCGGAAAGACCGACAAGGGTAATGTGTGATCGCGACTCGGTAAGTGTGCGACAGTGACGGCGTTAGGAGCGGTGAGGTAAGTGTGCGATATTGTGGGATTTTGGGTTAGGCTGTGGGAAAGGTGAGTGTGTGTTAGTGTCGGAGTTAGGGTTCATGTAAGGTAAGTGTGTGATAGTGAGGGACTGTAGTTTAGGGACGGGTTAAGTGAGTTAGGTTTAGGGTGCAGGTAGGTGAAGTGTGCGATAGTGTCGGAGCTTGGGCTAGGGGTGGGTTAAGTGAGTTAGGGTTAGGGTGCAGGTAGGTGAAGTGTGCGATAGTGTCGAACCTTGGGCTAGGGGTGGGTTAAGTGAGTTAGGGTTAGGGTGCAGGTGGGGTGAGTGTGCGATAGTGTCGGACCTTAGGGTTAGGGTTTGGGTTAGGGCTAGTGGGTATGGTATGTAGTGTGATGTGTTGTTTACGTTCGGTGTGTCGGTGTTATGGTGTTCGGTGTTTTGCGTTGTCGGTTTTGTGTGTTGTTGGTTATCTGGCGTCGGTGATTTTTGTGTCGGCGAAGTAGCGTGTCGGTCTTTCAAAGTAGACCCATATATATATATATATATATATATATATATATATATATATATATATATATATATATTTATATATATTTATATATATGTATATGCCATGCAAACCTGTCAACTAGCCAGGACTGCTGTTAATTTAAACTACAGGTGTAACAGTGTCTCTCTTAGCACCTGTGAAAGATGTTAAGTTTTGAGGAAGGTGTGCTTGATTCCTGTTATAGATTAATGACAATTCATGACATTTGTACGTGTGTTCTTGTAGAACCATGTATAACAACTCACAAATCACATATTTTATGTCAGTGAGATAGATGGTGGTACTAGTCTGATATTGTCCATGATTGTGTGCGCTTCTTGTCTACTGTTGTCCCTGAGCCTGTTGCTATGTGTACCAAATGGCCAGGACCTTTGCTGACATTATATTCATGTTCAAGCAACTCATTTTGCACAGCTTCACAATATGAACTTACTCCCTATTGTATATACCGTCCTTTATAAATGTCCTCTCCAGTGATCAGTCAGAATGCTTATATCACAAAAAATCTTCTCTATTGATATGTCACCTTGTGTGACAGTCACATAATATACAATAACTGTGTGATGATATGACTATACCTACTCAGGAGGTGTAAATAGCAGTACGTATGGTATCATCAGATATGCGATTACTGTTCATGCTACAACTCTCTTGTCTTTGTGGTGTATGTACAGTGACATGCCCTCATCTGCCCTACATTATCATGTTTCACTTGTCCCCTTACCTTGTGTTCATTCCTAAAAATCATGTATGTGGCCCTTTTCAATACACGCACTTCTCCAGAATAAGTATTTATAATGCAGTCTATGCACCCTTGCTGATCGCTACCAAAACTTTTATTCATTATGATTAAAACAGGTCTGCACACTACTCTGCACTCTGCACACTTTTCTATAATGTGTTGGAACTTTATATATTGCCTTATATTAGGGCCTGGTAGGCAGTGTGACTGTCTGCTCAATCCTACAGAACTAGTTTGCTCGTAGGTAAGCAGATTTGCATGTCTGCAGGTGTTTGTGCTGCTTTACATGGTTTCCTGGCTGGCAACACTGCTGCTGGCCACGAAACTGCACTTGTATTCATGTAAGCCTGATGTGCAGCAAACGTATGAAATTAGCACTGCTACTTATCCTGCTAACATATAAACTCCTTGAAGGCTTCATGCTAAGTCTACATTGAGTTTATTGAATCTCCAGGTAAGTCTACCTTGTTATCACTTTTAGGAATTGCAAAGCACACCAAAGGTCATCCAAAAATGGCATTTAACATTAACAAACCATATCTGAAAATGTATATAATTCCACATCCCTAGGTATTCTGACAGAATGATGATGGAATTCAGCAACAGAAGTTCTCGTGTAAAAAAACAAAAATAAAAATATATGTTCATAGCAGGTGCACAGTCCATTTTCAGTGTCATTAAAAGCACCCATATGATCAAACAGATTTGAAAGTAACTTGAAGATGTATTTTATTTATGCGTGTGTGTGTGTGTGTGTGCGTGTGTATGTGACTATTCTCTTGGGAGATGACAGAATCCTCTGTCCTTAGAGATATAAAACACCCTGTCCACTGCATCTCAAAATAGCCTTCAAATTCGACAGTTGGATTAGCTGTCTATAGAGTCTTTAAACAGTAGTAAACTATACTACCACCACCATCACAAGAAGCTCCATTAGCCAAGAAGTAAAACAAAACTGTCATTATAACTTGAGAGGTATATTAAAAAAAGGAAAACATTTCATGTACCTCTAGTTTCAGACTGTAAACTGAACTAAAATCATGTTTCTAAATATTATTCCTATAAGCAAGGTGAAAACTAAAATAAAACCCATAACTGTAGAGAATTAATGATCGAAAGTGCACACAACAGCTGAACTGCATTTATGACTACACGTACATAAATATGCACAAGTGCATTGCATCAGCCACACATTACTGATGATTTCAGTATCAAGGGATAGCATCTGAAAGAAGTGTTACTATGCAACAGACTAGCTGCTAAAGGTAAAAAACAACTTTTTAAACAGGGCTGTATATACATTTCAACTTGCAGACCTTGAAAATAGGTACAAAGACACTTGAAAAGTAGGTACGTTCAGGCAAAAGTCTAAATGTCCAATTGGCATAAAATCTGAATATCAAATAGCTCATAACTCTTCCTGCTTCCAGTAGGAGTGTGGGGATATACCTCTTAACTGTTCAGATTTTCGCAGAATGCCCAGAGGTTTGCCTCATAATTTTGTTTTGTTCCTCATAAAGCTTACTGTTTACGGGCAAATCATTGAAGATTGAAGTCACTAAGTAATGACATGCACTTGAGTTTCAGACTTCATATCATTCAGAAAATGCATGCCAACACAAATCCTGTTATACTTGCAACTTTCTAAGTTTTTAAGAGCAAAATTTAAAATCTGCCCCTGTTTTGGGCCTTTGTCCCCACATTATTTTAGGCTTTGTCCAGATTTCTTGTGCTATGAGGTTAATAGGTATATGTGGGATTAGGATACTGCTTTGAAAAATGTTTGAAGACAGAGTGACAAAATGATGGAAAAATGTAAGTACATTATCAAAGACACAGTGTAAAAACTGTAGACTTTAATGAACTTTAATGAACTGTACTAAAAAATTCTACCACACCAAATCATTTATTTTTGCTGCTGAAATAGGGAGATTAAGATATGTGTCTTCTTTTTTTTAAATTATTGCTGCTGCTAGTATGTTGATTGTGTAGTGTGGTTTTCTGGGCACTAGATAGTTTCAAAAACCATGTGTGGTGGGGGGGGGGGGTCAAAAAATTGAGTTAAGCGGAAAAATCAAGCCAGAAAATTAGGAACATACCTCCAAAAATAGATATATAATGTGCAGTGTAAATCAGGCCTGGAAATAGGGACATTCATCCAAAACTAGCAGAGTTGAGAGGTCTGCGGCTAATATATAATAGCAATAAACTTTGATGAGTCTAAATGTCATGCCAGTTTACTCACCCTCATCGCCATTTTGCACACATAGCTGCCTGACTATGGGTAAACCAGAAAAATCAATAGAGTTGGAGGGCATTATTATTACTGTGTAAACATGTTTTCATTCCTTATTTTTTAGGTATATATCTGAAAAACATAAAAAGCAACATTGCAGAACTGCAAGTCCATTTCCCTGCAACATTTCAGTAACAGCTCACTTTGATTTTTCTTATTTCACCATCCCATTCAGGCAGGCTAGACACAGCTGCACTGTTAAATCAATGAGTTACAGTCAGCAAATAATAAAGTGCAGTTGTGTAAGTTGAAATTACCACAACAGTAGATGTTCAAGAGACCATTGCTGTAGTAGCATTAGCTATATGGCCTTAGCTATATGGGTTAATTTGACTTAAAGTAAACTTGGATACCACTTTAGGCATAAAAGAAGGATTAGTTCTCAAAGAAACCCTGTCCTTGTGGAAAATGAGGTAAGATTGACTCACCATTAGAATTTGTAACTCACATACCCTTTTTACAGAAGTCAGAGAAATCAATAAAACCGTTTTCCATGTTAAGAACCTCAAGTCAGCCAGGTTAGCTTGTTCAAATGAAGCAAGTGGTACTTTCTTTAACACAAAATTAAGATCCCAAGGTGGGACCACTGGTTTACTTGGACGCCTCTTATGGAAAACCCCTTTCAAGAACATTTTGAAACACGACTGCCTTGAAAGAGGAGGATCAATGGGCAGTCTTGCTGAAATGGCCGCTATATGAACCTTGACAGAGGAATAAAAAAGGCCATAGAATAGTGATTCACACAAATATTGCAAAAGCATAGAACAACTAGTGCTCAATGGATGGTGGTTATGTTGTTGGCACCAACTAGAAAATCTTTTCCATTTGCCAATATATGATTTTCTAGTAGCAGGCATTCTTACCTCCATAAGTACCTACTGCACATCCTCAGAAAACAGGTGCCTAAAAGGAATTAATACCCTATCAGCGAGACAGTCAACTGAAGATGATTAAAGTCTGGATGTATTAAACACCCCTGTTCTTGTGTGAGTAGTTCCATTCTGTGAGTAAGATTGTGGTAATTGCCCCTGACCATTTCCAAAAGAAGGGAGAACCATTGTTGCTTGTGCCAGAAAGGAGTAACCACAATGATTTTGAGAGGATCCTTCTGAACCTTCAGAAGTACCCTGGATATTAGTGGAAAGGGTGGAAATGCACACAGGAACATTTCTGTCCAAAGAAAATAAAAGAAAAAGCATATGTTTTCTAGGCCTTCTTGCATGGAGTCCTGGAAAATAATTTTGCAGGTTGATTATTCAGAGAGAAGGCAAAGAAGTCTAATTGAGGAACTCCCCACTGATGGATCAAATTTTGGAAGACCCTCAGATCTAGTTTCTATTTGTGAGGGTCTGCCCTGGACCTGTTCAGTTTGTCTGCCACACAGTTAAGCTCTAGAATGTAGGATGCCTGTAGAGTGAGACTGTGCTGTGAAGCTATATCCCAAGCTAACATGGCAAGTTTGCAAAAGGGGTATGCTTGCTTGCTGATGTATCACATCACTGTGCTATTGTCTATAACCACTTGAAGAGGTCCTAGGGACCAAGATGATTCAGTGAATTGAGTACCTTGATCAGGGCAAACATCTCCTTTTTATTTATATGTCCTTAGTGTCCCACACACCCTACACTTTCATGTCTCCTGAAACTGCTCCCCAAGCAAAGTCTGAAGCATCTGTGGTGACTGACTGCTTTGGAGCAGGAAGGGAGAAGGAGAGACTTTAATTTAAGGATATCTGTTGTCTCTACCATGTGATTTCTCTTCTGACAAACTTCAGAAGTGGGATCTGAAAAGATAAAGGGTGTTGATGTTGGGACCAAAGATTTTTCAGATACCACTGTATCTTTCTCCTATGGAGTCTTGCTAGGTGTATCGTGAGAATCATAGATACCATGAGACCTACAATCCTGAGGTATTCCCTTGCAGTGACTGAAATCTGAGTGGAAAACCTTAGAAATATATCTAAATAAAGATCTATTTTTTCCTGTGGAAGAAAAGCTCTTTGAATTGAAGTGTCTAGTTGACATCCCAGGAACACAATTCTGTGTTGAGGAATCAAGAAAAACTTTTGAATGTTCTCTTGGAATTCCAGCTTGTGCAAGAGGTCTCTCACCCAAGAGAGAGATTCCTGACATTTTGAAAAAGACTCTGTAAAGATAAGCAAGTCATCTAAATACAGAAAAATGTGGCACCTCTGTAGCCTGTAATGAGCTATAACTTGAGTAAGATACTTTATGAACACTCTTGGTGCAGTGGATAGTCCAAAGTGTAAGACAGAAAACTGATAATGGGATCCAGACACACAAAACCTTAAGAAGCACCTGAAGTCTGGATGAATAGGAATGTAATGATAAGCATCTTTTAAGTCTAGTGTTATCCAGAAACTTGAAAGAGGAAGAAGAGGCTACAGGTTGTGAAGTGACATCAGTCTGAATTTGAACAATATCACAAATAGTCTCACAACCTGTGGTGTGAGGTTTGGTTTGTTCTACAGTGTGGTGCTTCAATATCACAAATAGGTTTAGGAAAGAAAGATCCAGAACTGGTTTCCAAACATTTTCTTTCTTTGGGACTAGGAACATCCTTGAGTAAAACCTCTTCCCCACCTGGGAAGGAGGAACTGGTTCTATTACCCCTTGGGACAGCAGGTTGGGAGGGTGGCCTAATGGTTAAAGTGTTTGCCTTACAAACACAAGGTGCAGGGTTTGAGTCTCACAAGGGATAATTGGCTAGGCTTGAAATGGCTCGCAAGGGCAGTTAGCTTAGTACTAACCTATGAACCTATAAGTGATGAAGAACAACAAAACAGTCTGATATGCAGGATGAGGAATGTCCCCATGGAAAGGAGGAATTTCCTCCCACTCCCATCTGTAACCCTGATGAATGACTTTCAGAACCCTTTTGTCTGAAATAAACTCTAACGTTTACTCTCCCATCTGTAACCCTGATGAATGACTTTCAGAACCCTTTTGTCTGAAATAAACTCTAACTCTAACAGCGTCTCTAACGCTGAAATACTAGCTCTAAAAATTCTACTAAATAATCATAAGGGCATTAACCTAATTGTTACCTATATTCCCCCTGGGAACAATGTAGAAACACTAGAGGTCATTCTACATTGGATAGCCAACAACTACCCTCAAGAAACCATTGTCCTGGGTGATGTTAATATTGACTGAAACCAATGCACAGCACAGTCCAACCCCATCCCTGTTAACCTACATGGATTCTCTCAGATAATATCATCTACCACACGTACAGGTAACAATAACCAAAAAGAGAGTATACTAGACTGGATACTCACCAACAGTCATCCTCAGAACTATATGTCTGGAACTCTCCCTAATGATCTTAGTGATCACCTGCTCACATACATCATGAAAGACAAAATTAATTGTACAAGCTTACCTATTTATAGGTCTATCAGATCCAAGAAAAACTTTGACCCAACTAAATTTCAACTTGAACTCAAATCATGTAACTGGACAAAACTAAAGTTCCTTCCCCTTGATGAGGCAGTGTCATAATTTAACAATTCATTCCTTACTATACTTGACTCGCATGCCCCTAAACGCTCAATAAGAATTAAAACTCAACTAGCACCCTGGCTAACAACAGACACCAAAACCAAAATAACAACTAGAGACAAAGCGTGGGATAAATGGCGCACTACCAAACTACCCCTAGATCGTATCAAATTCCAACAACTTAGAAACGAGACTAAAAAAGCCATCATACTAGATAAGAAAAATTACTTCTACAATCTGCAACATAAACATCAGAATAACCCTCAAAAGTACTGGGCAGGCATAAATAAACTTCTCCAACCAGGCAAATCCACTACTCCGACCCCAGGAACATTATCTGACAAGAGCCAAGAAGATATAGCCAATTCATTCAATACTTTCTTCACAGAAACCATCCAGTCATTAGCTAAACAACTTTCTCCTCCCCACACTTCTATAAACACTATACCCGACTCACCACTCTCTTTTAACTTCCAGCCAGTGTCCACATCCTTTATCAGATCCCTTTTGAAAAAACTGAAGCCAACCACCCTTTCAGCCGATCTTCTGCCGGCTGAATACCTGCAAATTGCTGCAGATGTCGTAGCCTACCCTATCTCAATCCTAATTAACAGAACCATAACCGAGGCCTCAATCCCCTCAATTTGGAAAATATCCTATGTTATTCCACTCCACAAAGGAGGTTCATCCACAGAACTATCCAACTATAGACCTATAGTCATACTATCACCACTTGCCAAAATTATGGAAAAGTGCATGCACAACCAACTAATGCTCTATCTAACCCAAAATAAACTACTCACAGACTCTCAACATGGATTCAGACCCCATCATAGTACAACCACTGCCCTCCTCTCTTTTACTGAAAACATTAATCTTAACCGGAATAATAAAAAAAATCCTCCGCTCTCTTCCTGGACCTATCGAAGCCTTCGATATGGTAAACCATCAGTTACTTCTATATACTTTAAAAACCCTGTATCTAGATACTCCAGCCCTTGACTGGTTTCAAGCTTACCTCACTGGGAGACAACAAGTAGTAATGTGGCAAAACAAGCTCTGCTGCCTACTACCAAATACCATAGGAGTTCCTCAAGGTTCCATATTAGGACCTCTCCTCTTTTCAGTCTTCATAAGCGACATCCAAACAGTCATCCCTGAAGCCACCTGCATTCAATATGCAGATGACTCGACTATAATATGTTCCAATGCCTCTCTTGCAAATCTACTAACTACCACCCAACATAGCTTCACCAAAGTCGAAAACTGGCTTGCCAACCATCTCCTGATCTTAAATCCAAACAAAACCAAGTTACTTCTCTTCTACCCAACCAATAGATCTCCGACTGAAAACTTCACTATAAAATCCAATAATGGGACCATCATCTCCCCAGACACCTGTACAAAGCTATTAGGAGTAAACATTGACAATAAACTCAGATTTGATATACATATCAACCAAGCCATTAAGTCAGTCAACAAGAAACTTGGGACCCTATATAGAATTAAAGCCTTCCTTCCGAATGCCAGGGCAGCCAAAGCCTGTTCACACCTTCTCTCTACCCTACTATATGCCTCTCCTGTCCTCACTCACCTTAACAAATCTGATCTGGCCAAGCTCTCATCCTGCTATAATCACATTGCCAGGTTCGTTACAGGCCTGCCCTACAGAACACACCACTGTACTAACCTGAAAAAGCTTGGATGGATAGAATTCCCACACCTTCTTCACCAGTCCCAACTCATAGAGGCCTTCAAAATCCTTAAACAACCTGAGAATACCCCAGCACTAAAAAACTTAATGACTCCCTACTCCAATCTAAGCTGCCTTCGCTCAGCAAACAGACTCCTTGTCCAAACAACTAACTCTCTCAACCTAGGTGGTGACGTGCTATTTGCCAACACCACTGGTAAAATATGGAACTCTCTCCCAAATAACATCACGCTTGCAACTTCTCTAAGTCAATTTAAAAATAGTCTAAAACTCCACTTCAAGTCACACTGGCTATGTCCTTGCTCAAACCCAGACTAGCTCTGTGCCATTAACTAAAACATAAACAACTAGCTAAGATGATAAGTACTTTGTATACTGTGATAAAGAAATATGTATCCTGTCTAACTCTATGTCATTATACTGCCTACCGTCCTTGCTAATATGTTAATAATGTTACATTTGTAGTAATCTCAGAAATAGTAATGGCAGTCTTGTACTTGTATGTAAATAGCCTATGTTTTTGTTAAGTTCTTTCAGCTCATTTACTGTACCTAATTATTAATGTAACTCTGTTGGAGCTTTTCTCCCCGGGCCTCCGCTGAAAAAGGACATGTATCCAGTCGGACCATCCCGGTTAACAAATGTAAAATAAATAAAATAAATAATAAATAAATAATCTATTGCCGAAGAGAAAAATGGAGATTCACACTTTCTGGAAGAGAAACAGGGCCAGGATGGGGTGTCACAAGGTCTCTTAAATAGTTATTCAAACTTGGAGTATCCTTGGTTTTGGGAGTTTTGAGCCTCCTTTTTTGGAATCTCCTTGCCACTTCTGTTTAAACTTCTGTTTACCTGAATTCTGTTGAGACTGTTTATTCTGTTTTTTGACAAAACTGGATGAGGAGAAAGAAAATCCCTTGGACAATTTGGAAAAGTAGGGCTGAAAAAAATCTTTGAGCTTGCCCTTCATCACACTTTTTGATCACCCCTGCAGCAAAGGGGCTAAACACTAAATCTTTATCCAAGGGAGGATTTAAAATCACATTTTTACCATCACCTGGAAGGTTCTGAGAATGCAGCCAACAAACCTCCTTAAAACCACAGCAGTGGCCATATCCCTGGAAGAAGTATCAATAGAGTCATACACATACTGCAAACAATAGGTAGTGACCTGTGCAATAGAAGAAAGTAAGTTATTTAAAGCAGGTTTTTCTTCATAAGAACAAACTACAGATAAAACATTCCTCATACTTTCACAATATGTCAGAATAAACTTTAACAATTTTAAATTCTGAAACTCAAAGTTGCAGAAGTATACACATTTTTCCCCTCATACCTATCAATAATGTTCACATCCTTATTAGAAAGAGGAGGATTGGAATTAACTAAGTGCTTAGCAGCAGAGGAGTCAACTAAGGGCATAGTTGCTGGGTCAGGTTTGGGAATAGTACATAAAAATGTAAAAGACTGAGGAACTTTATACATCCTGTCTGCCTTTTTAGGGACAGCTGGGTGACTGTCAGGAAAATTGCAGACAGTAAGACACACATCTTCTAAAGCAGATGAGACAGAACAGGGGAATAGCTGTAGGTTGTGGAAAATCCTTATGTAACAACTCATAGAATTTTTGAGGGACTGAGAAATCTTGGTATTCTCTCACTGAAAACACTGGGACATTATAGCAATAGTCTCAGAGAAAGAGAAACCCCCACAGCAAGAATTAGAAAGAGAGCTCTCCTCTGAGTCTGAATCAGAAATCTAAGGACAAAACCCTGATTCAATCCCTGCATGTTCCTTTTAGTATTCAGAATCTTGAATCTCTTCATGAAAGGATGCATCCCTCTTTCTTTTGGTGGAAACTACTCTACAAGAAGAATCAGCAGCCTGAATCAAATCCTGAGCCAGTCCCAATGAACTGCTCCTATCTAAAGAAATTTGCAGAGGTGTAGATACATGCTTAGTTTTCTGTTGCTTTTTCACAGGAAAAATGCCTGTTCTCATACAATAATAAATGAATAAATATTGCACACTGAAAATGGATACATGTGGCATCATGTACAAATAAACAGTGTTGTTGTGTCTTTCGGCTTTTCCCGGTGAGGGGTTGCCACAGCAGAACTCCGGTCCGCTAATGATTGGCAGTAGATTTTTACGTGCTGAGTTGCCAGCCCTGACGCACAACCTTCAACGAAGGTACGCCCATTTATGCATGTCTCCAGACAGAAGATGCTCTAACTGAGAATCGAATGGGACAACGTCTTACTATGAGGCGACAGCACTACTGCACCACCACCACCGCAGTTACAAATAAACAGTGTAACATCACATAATGTTTTAATAAGCACTTTTGGGTATAGATGTTGTAATTTTTGTTCTTACATGGTTAATGACAATAAGTTCATATATCCAGTTACTGAGAGGTAATAGGAGTTCACACATTATGCTGATTACAGGACCAGGGACGTGGTATATCTTGCTTCTTGTTCCAAATGTCTGCCTTTTGATGTGAGCAAAACCAATCACACTCTACAAGAACAAGCCAGGGAACATATTTGTGCTATTAATAAAGAAGACAAAAGCAACGCTCTTGCAAGACGTGTGCCATTATGGTTTAGGGCATACACTTTTATTTTTAGTATTAGAATTATATTTTAGGAGCTCTTGACTTGGCAATATAAAAAATATTTCTGAATGATCTTAAACCAAATGGATCATTAGGTTACAATCGGACAAGTTGTTTGGATTGAACTATAGAGTGTCTGTTAAACCATTTCTAGTGCATAGGCCACTTAGAAGGTAGAAGTTTATTAATATATTTTATATTCTGTTAATAGTTTTTTTTATGTTTTTATATAGTATGAGGCTGGACATTATGCTTATTAAAACATTATGTGATGTTACGCTGTTTTTTATTTGTACAATATGTCACGTATTCATTTGCAGTGTGCAGTATTTATTCATTTATTATTGTATGAGAGTAGGGATTGTTTAGGTATTTCTTGTTTTATTTTATTCATTCCATGCATTTGTATATGCCCATTGATTAGATGTTTGAGTTCGTTATGTCTTATTTTGTGTTTTTAAATGTTATGTGAGCATTGTTTTAAATGTAAGTGCTTAGCATCTGCAGCATTAATTTGATTTATAAGCTGATTGGTCAACAAGATGTGCTTCATTAATTGAGTATTTCACTTATTACTACTTAAGTGGGATGTTTTGAACACTGCTTGTTGAAGTCTGATGAAGCATCTGATTAGTGACGTGAAAGCGCTTGCTTTTTGTTAATAAACGTATTGCACCGCAACTGTGTCTGTTACCTCTACTTTTTGGAATGTTTAAAATAACTTGCCTGAAGAGGAAAGTAAAAAAACATCAGTAAAAAAATAAGAAAATGCAAGTTTTTTTTCCACAAATGGAACGTTATCTGCCAGCTAAGGAAAGCACAAGCCAACCGTCGATCCTCGAAATCCTCAGAGGAGTGTTCTCTTCTGCAGTAGTAAAGCTGTAAAGAACTTTGCACCCATGCTTGTCTTTTAGTCAGCTTAGCTTGACCTTCTTGACAGTCTGGGATGTGGAAGGTGCCCTGAAGCTTTGAAAGCTTGCCAGCTGTTATATCCTTGGCAAGATATAACCCATATAGCTAAGGCTACTGCAGCAGTGATCAATGTAAACAACATTCTTTAAGTCACCTTGATACTTTCAGGTGGTGAGTCAGTTGTTCACAGGCTAGCCATTATACTCAATGTTGAGCTCTTGTGGTATAATTTTTTAAGTACTATGATTATTATCAGCCATTTTTTTAACTTGATTGTATCTGGAGATCACATAGCTCAGGCTATGTACCATTCTGCAAATCTCCTTTCTCTGCATTTGCTTTCATGTTTAGTTGCCGTGAAATTCTGTGTTGCTTTGCAGACATAAATGTGTAGTCCAGCTGTAAATGATTCTTTGTAATATGGACTTCGTTGTTTTAAAAAAGGTCTCATGTCTGGTTTGGGTGCTGCTTAGTTAGAAATATATAGAGGAGCCACAGTGCTTCATTTTAAAATGTGCACTTTCATTTGAAGATGACATCTCACACTAGTTCTGCTCTCATACTGATTTGCATATAACAGTAAAAATAATATGTGTTACTGCACTGAAGTATGTGATGGGAGACCAATAATTAACATGCATTATCATTATTTACAGAAGACTTATAGAAAACATGGTGCATCCCCATTACAGTATATTTATACATATATGGTACAAAGTTCAGCTTTGTTTTCAGGATGTCAAAAATATTGCTCCTGTGTCAACTGAAAAAGGTTAATAACACAGCAGCATTAAAAAACAGGTTGATTATGAGTAACGTTGTTTACTTCAATGGATATGTGTAAAACAGGAGAACATTTCAACTGTCTGTAACCCACAACCTTTCATTTCCAACACAGAATCACTTGGGTATTTTCTATTTAAAAAGGTATCATGCAATTTATTTAATTCATCAGAAAAAACTCCACCCACAGATGTTAGACAAATGAACAATTTGTCCCTTCACAATATTGTGTTTCTGTCTAAGGGGTTGACAATGTTTGCAATGTAACAGATAGTGCAGTGGTGCAGCAGTAGTGTTGTCACCTCTCAGCAAGAGGTTCTCTGGTTCAATTCTCAGCTGGAGTGTCTTCTGTGCAGAGTCTGCACACTGCAAATGAATACGTGACATATTGTACAAATAAAAAACAGCGTAACATCACATAATGTTTTAATAAGCATAATGTCCAGCCTCATACTATATAAAAACATAAAAAAAACTATTAACAGAATATAAAATATATTAATAAACTTCTACCTTCTAAGTGGCCTATGCACTAGAAATGGTTTAACAGACACTCTATAGTTCAATCCAAACAACTTGTCCGATTGTAACCTAATGATCCATTTGGTTTAAGATCATTCAGGTTTCTTCCCATGTTATAAAGACATGCATCTGCAGTGTTTCTTCATGGGCCTCATCTGAAAATTGTATTCATTCCAAGTTGGACTTTCCTGGTTAATAAATAAATGTCGGCAACCATTACAAAGTGTGGATTGTTTAGAAATTCTGGACTGGAATTTCCTGGATACCCTATCTTTGTAAATATTAATATTCAGGTATTCAGTAGATTCCATAGATTTGTCATAGGAAAACCTTAAAAACATTGCTGTTCTGTGCAAATATTCAAACAGCTGATCTATTTTGTCACTTTCCCCTTGCCAAACAATAAAACTTTATCCAAAAATAGGATGCATGTAATAGCCAAAAAGCCAGTGTTATAACAAATTTTTGTTCCTGTGCCACCAAGACCATGTTCACAAAAATGGGATTGAGGCCACCCCCATTACCGTACCACTTTTTTTAAATTCACCCTGAAATTGAAAATAATTATTATTTAAAGTCAAATTTATCAAACTGCAAACAACATGAATCAATTTATTATTGATATTCGGCTGTGTATAAGGAATTTCTGCAAACCACTCCATGTCTGTTTTGTCAGGGATAACTGAAAACAAATCATGTATATCAGCTATTACAAACAAAACATTGTTATCAAAATTTACATCTCTCATCTGATCAAGAAAATACCACGAGTCCCTCAGGACACATGGGTACAAGTTGAGTACCCTTTTAAAGTCTGGTCCACAAATACTGTCAACAGTTCTATTTTTGACAGACACCACATATCCTGCCTCTATTATACTATGTAAAAGGGGATCCAAAATGTCCTTGTGGATCTTGAGTATCCCAAATACATAGGGAACCAGGGGATTGTATGTGGGTATAAAAAAATCAATTGTTTCTTGGAAAATGCTCCCTTCCATTAAGTCGTACAACATTGAATCAATGTGATGGTATGCAATATTTATGTCTTTATTTATTTATTTATATTTGTTTATGTATTTATTTATTTATTTATATTTGTTTACCTGGAGTGTTCGACTGGGCCTCTGATGGCCCTTTTTCAGCCGAGGCCTGGGGAGAAAAGCTACACAAATACAAAACTGAAGTAAGTACAAAAGACAGTCAGAGAACAACAGTGTACAAAATAAAATATAAAATAAAACATATACAATATAAATATGAGATGCATAATGTGTACAATACAAATACATACATATCTGAGACGTGTACAGAGAATTAAGGAAAGTGTCAAGTACTAGAAGTGG